>NC_052313.1:54775307-54804181 GCF_016432855.1 Salvelinus namaycush
TCTCCTCTAACCATAACCCTCCCTATAGACACCATCTCCTCTAACCATAACCCTCCCTATAGACACCATCTCCTCTAACCATAACCCTCCCTATAGACACCATCTCCTCTAACCATAACCCTCCCTATAGACATCTCCTCTAACCATAACCCTCCCTATAGACACCATCTCTCTAACCTAACCCTCCCTATAGACACCATCTCTCTTAACCATTCACCCTCCTCTATAGGACACCCATCTCCTCTACAACCCATAACCTCACTAAAGACACCATCTCCTCTAACCCTCCCTAAAGACACCATCTCCTCTAACCATAACCCTCCCTATAGACATCTCCTCTAACCATAACCCTCCCTATAGACACCATCTCCTCTAACCATAACCCTCCCTATAGACACCATCTCCTCTAACCATAACCCTCCCTATAGACATCTCCTCTAACCATAACTAAAGACACCATCTCCTCTAACCATAACCCTCCCTAAAGACATCTCCTCTAACCATAACTAAAGACACCATCTCCTCTAACCATAACTAAAGACACCATCTCCTCTAACCATAACTAAAGACATCTCCTCTAACCATAACTAAAGACACCATCTCCTCTAACCATAACCCTCCCTAAAGACATCTCCTCTAACCATAACCCTCCCTAAAGACACCATCTCCTCTAACCATAACTAAAGACACCATCTCCTCTAACCATAACCCTCCCTAAAGACACCATCTCCTCTAACCATAACCCTCCCTATAGACATCTCCTCTAACCATAACCCTCCCTATAGACATCTCCTCTAACCATAACCCTCCCTATAGACATCTCCTCTAACCATAACCCTCCCTATAGACATCTCCTCTAACCATAACCCTCCCTATAGACATCTCCTCTAACCATAACCCTCCCTATAGACATCTCCTCTAACCATAACCCTCCCTATAGACAGCATCAAGTGGTCTGCCAGCTTTTCCTCCAGATGTGCAACACTCGCTGAAGTTAGGCCTACAGTACAACCTGTTGATGGCAAAGCTATGGCAGATTGCTCGGTCAGAAAATGATATCTGATACTTTGGATGGAAAATAATAAAAAAGGCCGTAATATCCCATGTACTATCTATCCCGTAGGCGTAGTAAATATCCCGAGGCGCACTTCTATTCCTGTGATTATAATTGACGCACCCTCGCGGAGTTATACCATTAACTACTGTAGCCAGCTGTTAGACAAGCCAGGAACGAAAACAGACATCACCAATTAACTTGTATAAAAGGAAAGAAAGGACGACAGTATGTTATTCTACAAGCATGTATCCCCCGCCTTACCTGACATTTCTTGATGAGGTACATTGACAAGACTGAATCCTTTGGCGGTATATGCTTGTCTAACATCAGCGCAGGTTTTCGCTTTGATATCTCCTCCACGTGACAGGGACAGCACGGATAAAGTGCAACACACCACGCGTACTCTCCACATTGCAGTCATCGGTAATAAATCCGTGTAAGTGAAATAAATCCGTTACAGACGACCCGAACGGCTGGTCAATCCGCGCGGTGAAACCAGGTCTGCAATGCTCCCTCTTTCCGTCCGTGATTTTTTTTACTTTCGCCCTGCTCGCTGCAGAATGTCAAATGTTTATCCACCGAAAATCACAATTAACTTATTATTTCAATCCGTTCAGCTCATAGCAGAATCTCTCTCTCCTCCTGTCCTCTCTCTCTCTCTCTCTCTGAACAAGATTCCGCCTTGAGTAAAACAGCCCGACGTCGTTCCGCTACATGAAGCAACACCTTGAGCTCTCTGTTAATATAACTTGTGCCCGAGACCCCCTACTAGATACAGCGCCTCTGTGTTTCTGTCAACGGAGGAAACTAGAAATCCAGGGACGACACGCTCGGCTCATAGCCCAGTCACCGCTCCACAGCACCCGGCAAAACACGGAGTGGAATTCTACCTCCTACCTAGCATCTAGGGGCGCAAACAAGGGGTTTTCTCAAGGCTAGGGGCGCCAACATGGGGTTTTCTCAAGACTAGGGGTGCAAACATGGGGTTTTCTCAAGACTAGGGGTGCAAACATGGGGTTTTCTCAAGACTAGGGGAGCAAACATGGGGTTTTCTCAAGACTAGGGGTGCAAACATGGGGTTTTCTCAAGGCTAGGGGTTCAAACATGGGGGTTTCTCAAGACTAGGGGTTCAAACATGGGGTTTTCTCAAGGCTAGGGGTTCAAACATGGGGGTTTCTCAAGACTAGGGGTTCAAACATGGGGGTTTCTCAAGACTAGGGGTTCAAACATGGGGTTTTCTCAAGGCTAGGGGCGCAAACATGGGGTTTTCTCAAGGCTAGGGGAGCCAACATGGGGGTTTCTCAAGACTAGGGGCGCCAACATGGGGTTTTCTCAAGGCTAGGGGCGCAAACATGGGGTTTTCTCAAGACTAGGGGCGCAAACATGGGGTTTTCTCAAGACTAGGGGTGCAAACATGGGGGTTTCTCAAGACTAGGGGTGCAAACATGGGGTTTTCTCAAGGCTAGGGGTGCAAACATGGGGTTTTCTCAAGACTAGGGGTGCAAACATGGGGTTTTCTCAAGACTAGGGGCGCAAACATGGGGTTTTCTCAAGACTAGGGGAGCCAACATGGGGGTTTCTCAAGACTAGGGGCGCCAACATGGGGTTTTCTCAAGGCTAGGGGTGCAAACATGGGGGTTTCTCAAGACTAGGGGTGCAAACATGGGGTTTTCTCAAGACTAGGGGTGTAAACATGGGGTTTTCTCAAGACTAGGGGTGCAAACATGGGGTTTTCTCAAGACTAGGGGTGTAAACATGGGGTTTTCTCAAGACTAGGGGTGTAAACATGGGGTTTTCTCAAGACTAGGGGTGCAAACATGGGGTTTTCTCAAGGCTAGGGGCGTAAACATGGGGTTTTCTCAAGACTAGGGGCACAAACATGGGGTTTTCTCAAGACTAGGGGTGCAAACATGGGGTTTTCTCAAGACTAGGGGTGCAAACATGGGGTTTTCTCAAGACTAGGGGCGCCAACATGGGGTTTTCTCAAGACTAGGGGTTCATTCAAAAATGTAGAACCAGGAACAGATATAGCCCTTGGTTCACTCCAGACCTGACTGCCCTTGACCAACACAGAAACATCCTGTGGCGTACTGCATTAGCATCGAATAGCCCTCCGTGATATGCAACTTTTCAGGGAAGTTAGGAACCAATATACACAGGCAGTTAGAAAAGCAAAGGCTAGCTTTTTCAAACAGAAATTTGCATCCTGTAGCACAAACTCAAAAAAGTTCTGGGAAACTGTAAAGTCCATGGAGAATAAGAGCACCTCCTCCCAGCTGCCCACTGCTCTGAGGCTAGGAAACACTGTTACCACCGATAAATCCACGATAATTGAGAATTTCAATAAGCATTTTTCTACGTCTGGCCATGCTTTTCACCTGTCTACCCCTACCCCAGTAAACTGCCCGGCACCCTCCACAGCAACCCGCCCAAACCTCCCCCATTTCTCCTTCACCCAAATCCAGATAGCAAAATCTGGACCCCTACAAATCAGCCGGGCTAGACAATCTGGACCCTCTCTTTCTAGAATGATTAGCCGAAATTGTTGCAACCCCTATTACTATTCGTATCGTCTGAGATTCCCAAAGATTGGAAAGCTGCCGCGATCATCCCCCTCGTCAAACTCTAGACCCAAACTGTTACAGACCTTTATCTATCCTACCCTGCCTTTCTAAGGTCTTCGAAAGCCAAGTTAACAAACAGATCACTGACCATTTAGAATCCCACCGTACCTTCTTCGCTATGCAATCTGGATCCAGAGCTGGTCATGGGTGTACCTCAGCCACGCTCAAGGTCCTAAACGATATCATAACCGCCATCGATAAGAGACAGTACTGTGCAGCTGTATTCATCGACCTGGCCAAGGCTTTCGACTCTGGTTATTAAATTGATAAATAGATTAATCCATTCTCCGTTTAATTAATTTATTCACAGGTAAATAGTAATATGCTCTAAACCGCTCTGATGACAAACAAACAGTGTTTCCCTGTCTCTAATCTCCCACATGGCTGGGAGAACCTATTTAATAAAAAAATGTAAAAAAATATATTAAAAAATGTACTATTAACTAACTAGCTACAGTGCAGGCTAACTCAAATGAGCTGCTAACTAGCTACAGTGCAGGCTAACTCAAATGAGCTGCTAACTAGCTACAGTGCAGGCTAACTCAAATGAGCTGCTAACTAGCTACAGTGCAGGCTAACTCAAATGAGCTGCTAACTCGCTACAGTGCAGGCTAACTCAAATGAGCTGCTAACTCGCTACAGTGCAGGCTAACTCAAATGAGCTGCTAACTAGCTACAGTGCAGGCTAACTCAAATGAGCTGCTAACTAGCTACAGTGCAGGCTAACTCAAATGAGCTGCTAACTAGCTACAGTGCAGGCTAACTCAAATGAGCTGCTAACTCGCTACAGTGCAGGCTAACTCAAATGAGCTGCCAACTCGCTACAGTGTAGGCTAACTCAAACGAGCTGCTAACTAGCTACAGTGCAGGCTAACTCAAATGAGCTGCTAACTAGCTACAGTGCAGGCTAACTCAAATGAGCTGCTAACTCGCTACAGTGCAGGCTAACTCAAATGAGCTGCTAACTAGCTACAGTGCAGGCTAACTCAAATGAGCTGCTAACTAGCTACAGTGCAGGCTAACTCAAATGAGCTGCTAACTAGCTACAGTGCAGGCTAACTCAAATGAGCTGCTAACTCGCTACAGTGCAGGCTAACTCAAATGAACTGCTAACTCGCTACAGTGCAGGCTAACTCAAATGAGCTGCTAACTAGCTACAGTGCAGGCTAACTCAAATGAGCTGCTAACTAGCTACAGTGCAGGCTAACTCAAATGAGCTGCTAACTCGCTACAGTGCAGGCTAACTCAAATGAGCTGCTAACTAGCTACAGTGCAGGCTAACTCAAATGAGCTGCTAACTCGCTACAGTGCAGGCTAACTCAAATGAGCTGCTAACTAGCTACAGTGCAGGCTAACTCAAATGAGCTGCTAACTCGCTACAGTGCAGGCTAACTCAAATGAGCTGCTAACTCGCTACAGTGCAGGCTAACTCAAATGAGCTGCTAACTAGCTACAGTGCAGGCTAACTCAAATGAACTGCCAACTAGCAACAGTGCAGGCTAACTGAAATGAGCTGCTAACTAGCTCCAGTGCAGGCTAACTCAAATGAGCTGCTAATGTAGCTCTAGCTAGCCAACTGTATATACTGTATAGATAGCTAAATTAATTAACTATCACCTGATACCTAACCTCATATTAGCTAGCTATCTTGATGTATTTAAAAACACAAACTCCAAAAGCATTTTGTCGGTAGCTAGCTAACAGCCAGTAGAGGAGGGTGAAAGGATAGCTAGCAGCTGTCAAACAAGGGAGAGAGGAGGCTATTCTGGATAGGGCAGGTACTGCTGTGCAGTTCACAGCAGTACCTGCCCTATCCTCTTCTGGCTGTGCCGGGTGGAGATTAGGCTACTCTCTCTGTTTCACCGCCTCCCAAGCCACGTTCGCTCAACCCAACGGCCCACCCGCCCGCTCCGCTTCTCAGCGCTTTCCTTCCATTGAAAATGAATGGGAAGCGGTGTTTCACCGCTCGGCCGGTAGTGTACACGGACCGTGACAGTGATCATTTGGATATGCCCATACAGTATCTGTTGTTCATGTGGAGAGTAGCCTAATCTCCACCCGGCACAGCCAGAAGAGGACCGGCCAGCCCTCAGAGCCTGGTTCCTCTCTACCCGGCACAGCCAGAAGAGGACCGGCCAGCCCTCAGAGCCTGGTTCCTCTCCACCCGGCACAGCCAGAAGAGGACCGGCCAGCCCTCAGAGCCTGGTTCCTCTCCACCCGGCACAGCCAGAAGAGGACCGGCCAGCCCTCAGAGCCTGGTTCCTCTCCACCCGGCACAGCCAGAAGAGGACCGGCCAGCCCTCAGAGCCTGGTTCCTCTCCACCCGGCACAGCCAGAAGAGGACCGGCCAGCCCTCAGAGCCTGGTTCCTCTCCACCCGGCACAGCCAGAAGAGGACCGGCCAGCCCTCAGAGCCTGGTTCCTCTCCACCCGGCACAGCCAGAAGAGGACCGGCCAGCCCTCAGAGCCTGGTTCCTCTCTACCCAGCACAGCCAGAAGAGGACCGGAAGGCCCTCAGAGCCTGGTTCCTCTCTAGGTTTCTTCCCTAGGTTCCTACCTTTCTAGGGAGTTTTTCCTAGCCACCGTGCTTCTACATCTGCATTGTCTGCTGTTTGGAGGTTTTAGGCTGGGTTTCTGTATATCACTTTATAAATACATTTGATTGATAGTAAATATCCTATTATTATGCTTTTGCAAGTCACCGCCATTTCGGGTTTAACAAAGCCCGCAGGTTTTTAATCAATATTTTATTAAATATAAACACTTTTAATATTTGAATAAAAATGCATGATGGGTAAAGAATATTTCCATATTTTCATATAGGCAGCCTCTAGAGCTCCAGCATGTCTGTTAAAATGTGATTAACGTTGTCTCAATATTTGTCATGTCTTTGATTTAAAAAAACATCATGTTTATCACTAATAATACTAGACTTTATCCCCCAAATGCAGCATTAACCCCAAAGCTGCTCCATGCATGGTTTATCCTGTTTCTAGTAGCATTCAGATCCACTCCACCACTCCCCCACCCCACTACTCCACCACTCCACCACTCCACCAAGCTGCTCCATGCATGGTTTATCCTGCTTCTAGTAACATTCAGATCCACTCCACTACTCCTCCACTCCACCACTCCACCAAGCTGCTCCATGCATGGTTTATCCTGCTTCTAGTAACATTCAGATCCACTCCACTACTCCTCCACTCCACCACTCCACCAAGCTGCTCCATGCATGGTTTATCCTGCTTCTAGTAACATTCAGATCCACTCCACATCTCCACTACTCCTCCACTCCACTACTCCTCCACTCCACCACTCCACCAAGCTGCTCCATGCATGGTTTATCCTGCTTCTAGTAGCATTCAGATCCACTCCACTACTCCTCCACTCCACTACTCCACCAAGCTGCTCCATGCATGGTTTATCCTGCTTCTAGTAACATTCAGATCCACTCCACATCTCCACTACTCCTCCACTCCACCACTCCACCACTCCACCACTCCACCAAGCTGCTCCATGCATGGTTTATCCTGCTTCTAGTAACATTCAGATCCACTCCACATCTCCACTACTCCTCCACTCCACTACTCCTCCACTCCACTACTCCTCCACTCCACCACTCCACCAAGCTGCTCCATGCATGGTTTATCCTGCTTCTAGTAACATTCAGATCCACTCCACATCTCCACTACTCCACCACTCCACTACTCCACCACTCCACCACTCCACCAAGCTGCTCCATGCATGGTTTATCCTGCTTCTAGTAGCATTCAGATCCACTCCACTACTCCTCCACTCCACCACTCCACCAAGCTGCTCCATGCATGGTTTATCCTGCTTCTAGTAGCATTCAGATCCACTCCACTACTCCTCCACTCCACTACTCCTCCACTCCACTACTCCTCCACTCCACCACTCCACCAAGCTGCTCCATGCATGGTTTATCCTGCTTCTAGTAACATTCAGATCCACTCCACTACTCCACCACTCCACTACTCCTCCACTCCACCACTCCACCAAGCTGCTCCATGCATGGTTTATCCTGCTTCTAGTAACATTCAGATCCACTCCACATCTCCACTACTCCTCCACTCCACTACTCCTCCACTCCACCACTCCACCAAGCTGCTCCATGCATGGTTTATCCTGCTTCTAGTAGCATTCAGATCCACTCCACTACTCCTCCACTCCACCACTCCACCAAGCTGCTCCATGCATGGTTTATCCTGCTTCTAGTAACATTCAGATCCCGGTAGGCTATGATTACAGCCCTAATGACAGGGTATGACCCAGAACCACAACGTGTACTGGGCACTACACCAAGACTAGACAGGAGGTCCACATATGTAGTAGACCTTTAGAGTTACAATGACATTATTATTTTAAGGTCTACAAATTACATCAACATATGAATTTCTAGAAGAGTCCAGTTCAGAGTCAGGAAGACTTTAACATATGAATTTCTAGAAGAGTCCAGTTCAGAGTCAGGAAGACTTTATGAACGTTATCTTTAAAGTTCTACAGATGAATATGCAATAGCACTTTTCCTTTGTTGTACCCACCACTCCACTACTCCACCACTCCACTACTCCACCACTCCACTACTCCACCACTCCACTACTCCACTACTCCACCACTCCACCACTCCACTACTCCACTACTCCACCACTCCACTACTCCACCACTCCACTACTCCACCACTCCACCACTCCACTACTCCACTACTCCACCACTCCACTACTCCACCACTCCACTACTCCACCACTCCACTACTCCACTACTCCACCACTCCACTACTCCACCACTCCACTACTCCACCACTCCACCACTCCACTACTCCACCACTCCACTACTCCACTACTCCACCACTCCACTACTCCACCACTCCACTACTCCACCACTCCACTACTCCACTACTCCACTACTCCACTACTCCACTACTCCACTACTCCACTACTCCACTACTCCACTACTCCACTACTCCACTACTCCACTACTCCACTACTCCACTACTCCACTACTCCACTACTCCACTACTCCACTACTCCACTACTCCACTACTCCACTACTCCCCCACTCCACTCCACTACTCCACTACTCCACCACTCCACTACTCCACCACTCCACTACTCCACTACTCCACTACTCCACTACTCCACTACTCCACTGCTCCACTACTCCACTACTCCACTACTCCACTACTCCACTACTCCACCACTCCACTACTCCACCACTCCACCACTCCACTACTCCACTACTCCACCACTCCACCACTCCACTACTCCACCACTCCACTACTCCACCACTCCACTACTCCACTACTCCACCACTCCACTACTCCACCACTCCACTACTCCACCACTCCACTACTCCACTACTCCACTACTCCACCACTCCACTACTCCACCACTCCACCACTCCACTACTCCACTACTCCACTACTCCACCACTCCACTACTCCACCACTCCACTACTCCACTACTCCACTACTCCACCACTCCACTACTCCACTACTCCACTACTCCACTACTCCACTACTCCACTACTCCACTACTCCACTACTCCACTACTCCACTACTCCACTACTCCACTGCTCCACTGCTCCACTGCTCCACTCCACTACTCCACTACTCCACCACTCCACTACCCTTTCCACTCCACTACTCCACTACTCCACTACCCCACCACTCCACTACTCCTCCACTCCACTACTCCGCTACTCCACTACTCCACCACTCCACTACTCCACTACTCCACTACTCCACCACTCCACCACTCCACCACTCCACTACTCCACCACTCCACCACTCCACTACTCCACTACTCCACCACTCCACTACTCCACCACTCCACTACTCCACCACTCCTCCACTCCTCCACTCCTCCACTACTCCACTACTCCACCACTCCACTACTCCACCACTCCACTACTCCACCACTCCACTCCACTACTCCCCCACTCCACATCCACCACTCCACCACTCCACCACTCCCCCACTCCACCACTCCACCACTCCACCACTCCACCACTCCACCACTCCACCACTCCACCACTCCACCACTCCACCACTCCACTACTCGACTACTCCCCGACTCCACTACTCCACTACTCCACTACTCCACCACTCCACCACTCCACTACTCCCCGACTCCACTACTCCACCACTCCTCCACTCCACTACTCCACCACTCCACTACTCCACCACTCGACCACTCCACTACTCCACCACTCCACTACTCCACCACTCCACTACTCGACTACTCCCCGACTCCACTACTCCACCACTCCACCACTCCTCCACTCCACTACTCCACCACTCCACTACTCCACCACTCCACCACTCCACTACTCCACCACTCCACTACTCCACCACCCCACTACTCGACTACTCCCCGACTCCACCACTCCACTACTCCACCACTCCACTACTCGACTACTCCACGACTCCACTACTCCACTACTCCACCACTCCACCACTCCACCACTCCACCACTCCACCACTCCACTACTCCACCACTCCACCACTCCACCACTCCTCCACTCCTCCACTCCACCACTCCACCACTCCACCACTCCACCACTCCACTACTCCACTACTCCACCACTCCACCACTCCACTACTCCACCACTCCACTACTCCACCACTCCACTACTCCACCACTCCACCACTCCACCACTCCTCCACTCCACCACTCCACCACTCCACTACTCCGCTACTCCACTACCCCACCACTCCACCACTCCACTACTCCTCCACTCCACTACTCCGCTACTCCACTACTCCACTACTCCACTACTCCACTACTCCACCACTCCTCCACCCCACCACTCCACCACTCCACTACTCCACCACTCCACTACTCCACCACTCCACCACTCCACTACCCTTTCCACTCCACTACTCCACTACTCCACTACCCCACCACTCCACTACTCCTCCACTCCACTACTCCACTACTCCACCACTCCACTACTCCACTACTCCACTACTCCACCACTCCACCACTCCACCACTCCACCACTCCACCACTCCACTACTCCACTACTCCACCACTCCACCACTCCACCACTCCACTACTCCACCACTCCACCACTCCACCACTCCACCACTCCCCCACTCCACCACTCCACTACTCCACCACTCCACTACTCCACCACTCCACTACTCCACTCCACTACTCCACCACTCCACTACTCCACCACTCCACCACTCCACCACTCCACTACTCCACTACTCCACTACTCCACCACTCCACCACTCCACCACTCCGCTCCACTTCTCCACTACTCCACTACTCCTCCACTCCACTCCACTACTCCACTACTCCTCCACTCCACTCCACTACTCCACTACTCCACCACTCCACCACTCCACTACTCTACTCCACTTCTCCACTACTCCTCCACTACTCCACTACTCCACTACTCCACCACTCCACCACTCCACCACTCCACCACTCCACTACTCCACCACTCCACCACTCCACCACTCCACCACTCCACCACTCCTCTACTCCACCACTCCACTACTCCACTACTCCACTACTCCACCACTCCACCACTCCACTACTCCACCACTCCACCACTCCTCCACTCCTCTACTCCTCTACTCCTCTACTCCACCACTCCACCACTCCACCACTCCACTACTCCACCACTCCACCACTCCACTACTCCACTACTCCACCACTCCACTACTCCACCACTCCACCACTCCACCCCTCCACTCCACCACTCCACCACTCCACTACTCCACCACTCCACCACTCCACCACTCCACCCCTCCACTCCTCCACTCCACTACTCCTCCACTCCACTACTCCTCCACTCCACTACTCCACTACTCCACCACTCCACCACTCCACTACTCCACCACTCCACCACTCCACCACTCCACTACTCCACCACTCCACCACTCCACTACTCCACCACTCCACCACTCCACCACTCCACTACTCCACCACTCCACCACTCCACCACTCCACTACTCCACCACTCCACCACTCCACCACTCCACTACTCCACCACTCCACTCCACTACTCCACTACTCCACCACTCCACCACTCCACTACTCCACCACTCCACCACTCCACCACTCCACCACTCCACCACTCCACTACTCCACCACTCCACCACTCCTCCACTCCTCCACTCCACCACTCCACTCCACTACTCCACTACTCCACTACTCCACCACTCCACCACTCCACCACTCCACCACTCCACTACTCCACCACTCCACCACTCCACTACTCCACCACTCCACTACTCCACTACTCCACCACTCCACCACTCCACCACTCCACCACTCCACCACTCCACTACTCCACCACTCCACTACTCCACCACTCCACCACTCCACCACTCCACCACTCCACTACTCCACTACTCCACCACTCCACCACTCCACCCCTCCACTCCTCCACTCCACTACTCCACCACTCCACTACTCCACCACTCCACCACTCCACCACTCCACCCCTCCACTCCTCCACTCCACTACTCCTCCACTCCACCACTCCACCACTCCACTACTCCACCACTCCACCACTCCACCACTCCACCCCTCCACTCCTCCACTCCACTACTCCTCCACTCCACTACTCCTCCACTCCACTACTCCACTACTCCACCACTCCACCACTCCACTACTCCACCACTCCACTACTCCACCACTCCACCACTCCACCACTCCACCACTCCACTACTCCACCACTCCACTACTCCACCACTCCACCACTCCTCCACTCCTCCACTCCACCACTCCTCCACTCCACTACTCCTCCACTCCACCACTCCACCACTCCACTACTCCACCACTCCACCACTCCACCACTCCACCACTCCACTACTCCACTACTCCACCACTCCACCACTCCACTACTCCACCACTCCACTACTCCACCACTCCACTCCTCCACTCCTCCACTCCTCCACTCCACCACTCCACTACTCCACCACTCCCCCACTCCACCACTCCACTACTCCCCCACTCCACTACTCCACCACTCCACCACTCCACTACTCCACCACTCCACCTCTCCACTCCTCCACTCCACCACTCCACTACTCCACCACTCCACCACTCCACCACTCCACTCCTCCACTCCACCACTCCACTCCTCCACTCCTCCACTCCTCCACTCCTCCACTCCACCACTCCACTACTCCAACACTCCCCCACTCCACCACTCCACTACTCCCCCACTCCACTACTCCACCACTCCACCACTCCACTACTCCACCACTCCACCCCTCCACCACTCCACCACTCCACCACTCCACTACTCCTCCACTCCACTACTCCTCCACTCCACCACTCCACTACTCCACCACTCCACTCCACCACTCCTCCACTCCACCACTCCACCACTCCACTACTCCACTACTCCACCACTCCACTACTCCACTACTCCACCACTCCACCACTCCTCCACTCCTCTACTCCTCTACTCCTCTACTCCTCCACTCCTCCACTCCACCACTCCACTACTCCGCTACTCCACCACTCCACTACTCCACTACTCCACTACTCCACTACTCCTCCACTCCACTACTCCACCACTCCACCACTCCACCCCTCCACTCCACCACTCCACCACTCCACTACTCCACCACTCCACCACTCCACCACTCCACCCCTCCACTCCTCCACTCCACTACTCCTCCACTCCACTACTCCTCCACTCCACTACTCCACTACTCCACCACTCCACCACTCCACTACTCCACCACTCCACCACTCCACCACTCCACCACTCCACTACTCCACCACTCCACCACTCCACTACTCCACCACTCCACCACTCCACCACTCCACCACTCCACTACTCCACCACTCCACCACTCCACCACTCCACTACTCCACCACTCCACCACTCCACCACTCCACTACTCCACCACTCCACTCCACTACTCCACTACTCCACCACTCCACCACTCCACTACTCCACCACTCCACCACTCCACCACTCCACTACTCCACTACTCCACCACTCCACCACTCCTCCACTCCTCCACTCCACCACTCCACTCCACTACTCCACTACTCCACTACTCCACCACTCCACCACTCCACCACTCCACCACTCCACCACTCCACTACTCCACCACTCCACCACTCCACTACTCCACCACTCCACCACTCCACTACTCCACTACTCCACCACTCCACCACTCCACCACTCCACCACTCCACTACTCCACCACTCCACTACTCCACCACTCCACCACTCCACCACTCCACTACTCCACTACTCCACCACTCCACCACTCCACCCCTCCACTCCTCCACTCCACTACTCCACCACTCCACTACTCCACCACTCCACCACTCCACCACTCCACCCCTCCACTCCTCCACTCCACTACTCCTCCACTCCACCACTCCACCACTCCACTACTCCACCACTCCACCACTCCACCACTCCACCCCTCCACTCCTCCACTCCACTACTCCTCCACTCCACTACTCCTCCACTCCACTACTCCACTACTCCACCACTCCACCACTCCACTACTCCACCACTCCACTACTCCACCACTCCACCACTCCACCACTCCACCACTCCACTACTCCACCACTCCACTACTCCACCACTCCACCACTCCTCCACTCCTCCACTCCACCACTCCACTCCACTACTCCACTACTCCACTACTCCACCACTCCACCACTCCACTACTCCACCACTCCACCACTCCACCACTCCACCACTCCACTACTCCACTACTCCACCACTCCACCACTCCACTACTCCACCACTCCACTACTCCACCACTCCACTCCTCCACTCCACTACTCCTCCACTCCACCACTCCACTACTCCAACACTCCCCCACTCCACCACTCCACTACTCCCCCACTCCACTACTCCACCACTCCACCACTCCACTACTCCACCACTCCACCACTCCACTCCTCCACTCCTCCACTCCACCACTCCACTACTCCACCACTCCACCACTCCACTCCTCCACTCCTCCACTCCACCACTCCACTCCTCCACTCCTCCACTCCTCCACTCCTCCACTCCACCACTCCACTACTCCAACACTCCCCCACTCCACCACTCCACTACTCCCCCACTCCACTACTCCACCACTCCACCACTCCACTACTCCACCACTCCACTACTCCACCACTCCACCACTCCACTACTCCACTACTCCCCCACTCCAGACAGACAGACAGACAGACAGACAGACAGACAGACAGACAGACAGACAGACAGACAGACAGACAGACAGACAGACAGACAGGATAGAAAGCTGTATAATGCTACAGAGAATGTAGTCTGGAGTCACGGCTCAGGGCTCAACCCCCTTGTTTTCATTCAAAGTGAAAACACTACACAGGAAGTAGGGTTCAAGATCAACCCTGACCTGCGGATTCCTCCTGAAGACAAATAAATACTGTGAAGTAGAGAAAATGAAAATGTTCTTCAGTTGAAGTGTGTGAATTAGAGTTAAGGTCTGTCTTGTTTCGTGACAGAGACATCTGTCAGGCCTACAAAACACCCAAAGGGTTGTAGGCAATAGCATTCAACAAGTCAAATTAGTTTTGTTTAGGCCTCAAATATCCACAGTTGTTTGGATGTATATCTGCAGTGGGCTTTTTCACAGCGTTCTTATGGTGTATAGCCTACCACCTAGGGCTAGCTGCTATAGGACTGGCTACTAGAGGGGGTACTAGATAGGGTTACTGCCCTCTGGTATTACCACATTACTCTCCCATTGAATATGAGAGAGGAGAGGGACTGGGGGTTTAATATGAGAGGAGAGGGACTGGGGGTTTAATATGAGAGGAGAGAGACTGGGGTTGAATATGAGAGGAGAGGGACTGGGGGTTGAATATGAGAGGAGAGGGACTGGTGGTTGAATATGAGAGGAGAGGGACTGGGGGTTAATATGAGAGAGGAGAGGGACTGGGGGTTTATTATGAGAGAGGAGAGGGACTGGGGGTTTAATATTAGAGAGGAGAGGGACTGGGGGGTTATTATGAGAGGAGAGGGACTGGGGGTTTAATATGAGAGAGGAGAGGGACTGGGGGTTTATTATGAGAGGAGAGAGGGACTGGGGGTTTAATATGAGAGAGGAGAGAGGGACTGGGGTTTAATATGAGAGAGGAGAGGGACTGGGGGTTTAATATGAGAGGAGAGGGACTGGGGGTTTAATATTAGAGAGGAGAGGGACTGGGGGTTTATTATGAGAGAGGAGAGGGACTGGGGGTTTATTATGAGAGGAGAGGGACTGGGGGTTGAATATGAGAGAGGAGAGGGACTGGGGGTTTATTATGAGAGGGGAGGGACTGGGGGTTGAATGTGAGAGGAGAGGGACTGGGGGTTTAATATTAGAGGAGAGGGACTGGGGGTTTATTATGAGAGGAGATTTTTTTTAAATTGGATCTCTTTTAGTCCTCATTTAGACAAATCTTCCAAGAGTCCTTAAACATAAAAATACAATGTATAATATGAATACATTTTCACATATAACACACTGTTTGTCACGTTCCTGACCTGTTTTCTTTTGTCTTGTATTTATTTAGTTGGTCAGGGCGTGAGTTGGGGTGGGTTTGTCTATGTGTGATTTTCTATGTTGGGATTTTGTGTTCGGCCTGGTATGATTCTCAATCAGAGGCAGCTGTCAATCGTTGTCCCTGATTGAGAATCATACTTAGGCAGCCTGGATTCACGTGTGTGTTTGTGGGTGTTTGTATCTCGTGTCAGTGTTCGTGCCACACGGGTCTGTTTTCGGTTTTGTCACGTTTGTTGTTTTTTTGGGGGATTTGTAAGTGTTCAGTTTCGTTTTGATTAAATCAATATGAGCACTAACCACTCTGCGTTTTGGTCTGACCCTTACTCCTTCTCCTCATCTGAGGAGGAGGAATTAGACAGCCGTTACACTGTTCCAAACAGACATAATACACTAACATATAAATACTTTGTCTAAAAATATACACTGCTCAAAAAAATAAAGGGAACACTAAAATAACACCTCCTAGATCTGAATGAATGAAATATTCTTATTAAATACTTTTTTCTTTACATAGTTGAATGTGCTGACAACAAAATCACACAAAAATTATCAATTGAAATCAAATTTATCAACCCATGGAGGTCTGGATTTGGAGTCACACTCAAAATTAAAGTGGAAAACCACACTACAGGCTGATCCAACTTTGATGTAATGTCCTTAAACCAAGTCAAAATGAGGCTCAGTAGTGTGTGTGGCCTCCACGTGCCTGTATGACCTCCCTACAACGCCTGGGCATGCTCCTGATGAGGTGGCGGATGGTCTCCTGAGGGATCTCCTCCCAGACCTGGACTAAAGCATCCGCCAACTCCTGGACAGTCTGTGGTGTGGCGTTGGTGGATGGAGCGAGACATGATGTCCCAGATGTGCTCAATTGGATTCAGGTCTGGGGAACGGGCGGGCCAGTCCATAGCATCAATGCCTTCCTCTTGCAGGAACTGCTGACACACTCCAGCTACATGAGGTCTAGCATTGTCTTGCATTAGGAGGAACCCAGGGCCAACCGCACCAGCATATGGTCTCACAAGGGGTCTGAGGATCTCATCTCGGTACCTAATGGCAGTCAGGCTACCTCTGGCGAGCACATGGAGGGCTGTGCGGCCCCCCAAAGAAATGCCACCCCACACCATGACTGACCCACCGCCAAACGGGTCATGCTGGAGGATGTTGCAGGCAGCAGAACGTTCTCCACGGCGTCTCCAGACTCTGTCACGTCTGTCACATGTGCTCATGTGCTCAGTGTGAACCTGCTTTCATCTGTGAAGAGTGGCGAATTTGCCAATCTTGGCGTTCTCTGGCAAATGCCAAACATCCTGCACGGTATTGGGCTGTAAGCACAACCCCCACCTGTGGACGTCGGGCCCTCATACCAACCTCATGGAGTCTGTTTCTGTTTGAGCAGACACATGCACATTTGTGGCCTGCTGGAGGTCATTTTGCAGGGCTCTGGCAGTGCTCCACCTGCTCCTCCTTGCACAAAGGCGGAGGTAGCGGTCCTGCTGCTGGGTTGTTGCCCTCCTACGGCCTCCTCCACGTCTCCTGATGTACTGGCCTGTCTCCTGGTAGCGCCTCCATGCTCTGGACACTACGCTGACAGACACAGCAAACCTTCTTGCCACAGCTCGCATTGATGTGCCATCCTGGATGAGCTGCACTATCTGAGCCACTTGTGTGGGTTGTAGACTCCGTCTCATGCTACCACTAGAGTGAAAGCACCGCCAGCATTCAAAAGTGACCTAAACATCAGCCAGGAAGCATAGGAACTGAGAAGTGGTCTGTGGTCATCACCTGCAGAACCACTCCTTTATTGGGGGTGTCTTGCTAATTGCCTATAATTTCCACCTGTTGTCTATTCCATTTGCACAACAGCATGTGCAATTTATTGTCAATCAGTGTTGCTTCCTAAGTGGACAGTTTGATTTCACAGAAGTGTGATTGACTTGGAGTTACATTGTGTTGTTTAAGTGTTCCCTTTATTTTTTTGAGCAGTGTATATTGAATATTCCTCTACCATAGTCCAGCGCAACTTTCCTATCTATTATATATTTAAATGGTTTTAATAAAGTATTGTTTAAATGTATATATTGAAAGGTTTCTGTTTCGCTCAGTTAAATTATTCAATTTCTTTTATTGCTCTGAATCTAAATGTTATTTTGCCTGTTTCTCTTTCCTGTCTGGATAACACATAGATGGTGGATAATCTATTCCTAGTATTTACTGAATGTCTCTTACCAAGTGAATAATGTTGTGAACAGAGTTTGGCCTTTTTAAATTGTGTACAGAGTGAAATAAAATAAACATGTTTTTCTTCTTCCAATGATCTTGTTGATAGATGACCAACCAAGAGCATTTACTCACGACTACAAACAGAAGAACCAAATTTCCACCTTAAAACAATCCTTGCTGCTTTGTGCAAACTGCAGCCTCCTAATTCAACACGATGATTCATTTCCCCCAGACCACAGAACAGAGAGAGATGACGGAGAGATAGAGGTGAAGGACACAGTGGAATGAGAGAAGGACAGCAGGTAGAGACTCAGACAGAGAGAGAGACTGACAGCAGGTAGAGAGATCCAAACAGACAGAGAGACTGACAGGAGGTGGAGACCCCCAGACAGACAGAGAGAGACTGACAGCAGGTAGAGACCCAGACAGACAGACAGAGAGACTGACAGCAGGTAGAGAGACCCAGACAGAGAGAGAGACTGACAGCAGGTAGAGAGACCCAGACAGACAGAGAGACTGACAGCAGGTAGAGAGACCCAAACAGACAGAGAGACTGACAGCAGGTAGAGAGACCCAGACAGACAGAGAGAGACTGACAGCAGGTAGAGAGACCCAGACAGACAGACAGACTGACAGCAGGTAGAAAGACCCAAACAGACAGACAGACTGACAGCAGGTAGAGAGACCCAGACAGAGAGAGAGAGACTGACAGCAGGTAGAGAGACCCAGACAGAGAGAGAGAGACTGACAGCAGGTAGAGAGACCCAGACAGACAGAGAGAGACTGACAGCAGGTAGAAAGACCCAAACAGACAGAGATTCAACACGATGATTCATTTCCCCCAGACCACAGAACAGTAGTTCACCTGACTCTCAATTACAATACTTGTGTTATTTGCTTAAGAATGTTTCCTGGTAAATATTTAGCTGATCTGATCAGGCTGTTTTAATATTTATTTGAGACGATAAGCAGTTGACTAGCTGAACTCATGGTAGTTTGGTTTCTGCCACTTCCTCAATTTGTACCCCCTCCCCCCCACCCTCCCCCCAATACTTAATTGTGTCCCATGCTGTGTTGGCCTTTTCCTCAGACCAACATAACTTTGGTTTTCTTGGACAGAGACTGTTATTTCACATCTCTGGCTCATTTTACAGGAAACCACTTCCTCAGTGTGTCACGCCCTGACCTTAGAGATCCTTTTTACGTCTCTATTTTGGTTTGGTCAGGGTGTGAGTTGGGGTGGTTATTCTATGTTCTATGTTTTGTAGTTCTATGTTTAGGCCGGGTAGGGTTCTCAATCAGGGACAACTGTCTATCGTTGTCTCTGATTGAGAACCATACTTAGGTAGCCCTTTTTCCCAGCTGTGTTTGTGGGAAGTTGACTTTGTTTAGGGCACTTAGCCTTTAGCTTCACGGTTTGTTTTTGAGGTGTTTATTGTTTAGTTCAGCGTCATTTTTCAAAATGAAATAAAATGTACGCTGCACCTTGGTCCTCTTCTTTTAACGGCCGTGACACAGTGTTAAATATGAGAGAGGACAGAGACTGTTATCTCCCATCTCTGGCTCATTTCGTAGGAAACATCCTCAGTGTTGCTTGGCTTGCTTTATAATTTATGTGGGTATCATGAATATGCAAATTCAGAGAGCTGCTAAACACATGCTTGCACTGCATTTTAACAGGCTGAAAAATATGTGGATAAGATATAGAGAGGAGAGGAGAGGAGAGGAGAGGAGAGGAGAGGAGAGGAGAGGAGAGGAGAGGGTGTGAGTGGCGTAATTGTGAAGTGGAAACGTCTACGCTCAACAACGTGGTAGGACACAAACTCAGAGAACGGGACCGGCGAGTGCTGAAGCGTATAGCGAGTGTAAATTGTTTGTCTTTTGTAACCAATGTCAGCATAAGAACTGTTTGTCGGGAGCTTCATGAAATGGGTTTCCATGGCCGAGCAGCCACACACAAGCCTAAGACCACCATTGAAAGGGGTGCGTAACCGGTGGCAGGGAAGTCAGACGCAGGAGAGCGGAACTTGGTAATGAAAAGTGAATCGATGATGGCTAGAAGACCGGCGACGCCGAGCGCCGAGCGCCGCCCGAACAAGGAAAGGACCCGACTTCGGCGGAAGTCGTGACAGTACCCCCCCCCTTGACGTGCGGCTCCAGCAGCGCGACGACGCCGGTCCAAGAATTTCACCTCAATACGAATGCCCCCGGCCGTCCCTCTTAATCATGGCCCCAGTTCAGAAGAAAAACCCACAAAATAGAACCGGAGTGACGAAAAATCCACCGACAGGTACGACCAAGGCTGCTGTGACATTCTGTAAGTGTAAGGGGTGCATAACCGGTGGCAGGGAAGTCAGACGCAGGAGAGCGGAACTTGGTAATAGCCAGAGCAGTTTAATCGCAAAACCAACGGCATAAAAATAACAAGATATGGGTACAAAAACCCGTCGCGCACCAATCAACACGTGTACAAGCACTTACAATAAACAATCCCACACAAAGACATGGGGGGAACAGAGGGTTAAATACACAACAAGTGATTGAGGGAATTGAAACCAGTATGAGGAAAAACAAGACAAAACACATGGAAAATGAAAAGTGGATCGATGACGGCTAGAAGACCGGCAACGCCGAGCGCCGAGCGTCGAGCGCCGAGCGCCGCCCGAACAAGGAGAGGACCCGACTTCGGCGGAAGTCGTGACAACCATGTGCAATGCCAGGCTGTAGGGGAATTAAGCTCACAGCGATTGGACTCTGGAGCAAAAATGCGTTCTCCGGAGTGATGAATCACGCTTCACCATCTGGCAGTCCGACGGACCAATCTGGGTTTTGGGGACGCCAGGAGAACGCTGCCTGCCCGAATACATAGTGCCAACCATAATGTTTGGATGAGGAGGAATAATGGTCTGGGGCTGTTTTTCATGGTTCGGGCCCCTTAGTTCCAGTGAAGGGAAATCTTCAGCGTACAATGAAATTCTAGACGATTCTGTGCTTCCAATTGTGTGGCAACAGTTGGCCTAATCGCCCAACATCAGTGTCTGACCTCACTAATGCTTGTGACTGAATGGAAGCAAGTACCTGCAGCAATGTTCCAACATCTAGTGGAAAGCCTTCCCTGAAGAGTGGAGGCTGTTATAGCAGCAAAGGGGGGACCAACTCCATATTAATGACTTCCCAGAAGAGTGGAGGCTGTTATAGCAGCAAAGGGGGGACCAACTCCATATTAATGACTTCCCAGAAGAGTGGAGGCTGTTATAGCAGCAAAGGGGGACCAACTCCATATTAATGTCTTCCCTGAAGAGTGGAGGCTGTTATAGCAGCAAAGGGGGGGACCAACTCCATATTAATGTCTTCCCAGAAGAGTGGAGGCTGTTATAGCAGCAAAGGGGGGGACCAACTCCATATTAATGACATCCCTGAAGAGTGGAGGCTGTTATAGCAGCAAAGGGGGGTCCAACTCCATATTAATGACTTCCCTGAAGAGTGGAGGCTGTTATAGCAGCAAAGGGGGGTCCAACTCCATATTAATGACTTCCCTGAAGAGTGGAGGCTGTTATAGCAGCAAAGGGGGGACCAACTCCATATTAATGACTTCCCTGAAGAGTGGAGGCTGTTATAGCAGCAAAGGGGGGACCAACTCCATATTAATGACTTCCCTGAAGAGTGGAGGCTGTTATAGCAGCAAAGGGGGGTCCAACTCCATATTAATGACTTCCCTGAAGAGTGGAGGCTGTTATAGCAGCAAAGGGGGGACCAACTCCATATTAATGACATCCCTGAAGAGTGGAGGCTGTTATAGCAGCAAAGGGGGGACCAACTCCATATTAATGACTTCCCAGAAGAGTGGAGGCTGTTATAGCAGCAAAGGGGGGGACCAACTCCATATTAATGTCTTCCCAGAAGAGTGGAGGCTGTTATAGCAGCAAAGGGGGGGACCAACTCCATATTAATGACATCCCTGAAGAGTGGAGGCTGTTATAGCAGCAAAGGGGGGTCCAACTCCATATTAATGACTTCCCTGAAGAGTGGAGGCTGTTATAGCAGCAAAGGGGGGGACCAACTCCATATTAATGACATCCCTGAAGAGTGGAGGCTGTTATAGCAGCAAAGGGGGGACCAACTCCATATTAATGACTTCCCTGAAGAGTGGAGGCTGTTATAGCAGCAAAGGGGGGACCAACTCCATATTAATGACTTCCCAGAAGAGTGGAGGCTGTTATAGCAGCAAAGGGGGGACCAACTCCATATTAATGACATCCCTGAAGAGTGGAGGCTGTTATAGCAGCAAAGGGGGGACCAACTCCATATTAATGACTTCCCTGAAGAGTGGAGGCTGTTATAGCAGCAAAGGGGGGGACCAACTCCATATTAATGACTTCCCTGAAGAGTGGAGGCTGTTATAGCAGCAAAGGGGGGTCCAACTCCATATTAATGTCCATGATTTTGGAATGAGATGTTGGACGAGCAGGTGTCCACATACTTTTGATCATGTAGTGTATCTTACTGTTATATACAGGGCATTCCAAAAGTCTTATTCAAACCCCTTGACTTTTCCCACATTTTGTTACGTTACAGCGTTATTCTAAAATTGTTTAAATAAAATCATTCCTCATCAATCTACTCTCAATAACCCATAATAACAAAGCGAAAAAAATGTTTTTTTAGACATTTTTGCAAATGTATAAAAAACAAAAAAAACAGAAATACATTATTTACATAAGTATTCAGACCCTTTGCTATGAGACTCTACATGGACCTCAGGTACATCCTGTTTCCATTGATCATCCTTGAGATGTTTCTACAACAGTTGAGTATATAACAGTAGAGTATATAACAGTAGAGTATATAACAGTGGAGTCTATAACAGTAGAGTATATACCAGTAGAGTATATAACAGTAGAGTATATAACAGTAGAGTATATAACAGTAGAGTATATAACAGTGGAGTCTATAACAGTAGAGTATATAACAGTAGAGTATATAACAGTAGAGTATATAACAGTAGAGTATATAACAGTAGAGTATATAACAGTAGAGTATATAACAGTAGAGTGTATAACAGAAGAGGATATAACTGTAGAGTATACAACAGTAGAGTATATATAAGTAGAGTATATTACTGTAATATAAGACTATATAACAGTAGAGTATACACCAGTAGAGTATATAACAGTAGAGTATATAACAGTAGAGTATATAACAGTAGAGTATATAACAGTAGAGTATTTTACTGTAATATAAGACTATATAACAGTAGAGTATATAACAGTAGAGTATATAACAGTAGAATACATAAAAGTATAGTATATAACATTAGAGTCTATAACAGTAGAGTCTATAACAGTAGAGTATATAACAGTAGAGTATATAACAGTAGAATACATAACAGTAGAGTATATAACATTAGAGTCTATAACAGTAGAGTCTATAACAGTAGAGTCTATAACAGTAGAGTATATAACAGTAGAGTATATAACAGTAGAGTATATTAGCTGTAATATAAGACTATATAACAGTAGAGTATATAACAGTAGAGTATATAACTGTAGAGGATATAACTGTAATATAAGACTATATAACAGTAGAGTATATAACAGTAGAGTATACAACAGTAGAGTATATAGAGTATATAACAGTAGAGTATATAACTGTAATATAAGACTACATAACAGTAGAGTATATACCAGCAGAGTATATAACAGTAGAGTATATAAGAGTAGAGTATATAACAGTAGAGTATACAACACTGGAGTATATAGAGTATATAACAGTAGAGTATATAACTGTAATATAAGACTATATAACAGTAGAGTATATAACAGTAGAGTATATACCAGTAGAGTATATACCAGTAGAGTATATAACAGTAGAGTATATAACAGTAGAGTGTATAACAGTAGAGTATATACCAGTAGAGTATATAACAGTAGAGTATATAACAGTAGAGTATATAACAGTAGAGTATATAACAGTAGAGTATATCAAGTATATAACAGCAGAGTATATAACAGTAGAGTATATAACTGTAATATAAGACTGTATAACAGTAGAGATATACCAGTAGAGTATATACCAGTAGAGTATATAACAGTAGAGTATATAACAGTAGAGTGTATAACAGTAAACTATATAACAGTAGAGTATATAACAGTAGAGTATATAACAGTAGAGTATATACCAGTAGAGTATATAACAGCAGAGTATATAACAGTAGAGTATATAACTGTAATATAAGACTGTATAACAGTAGAGTATATACCAGTAGAGTATATAACAGTAGAGTATATAACAGTAGAGTATAAAACAGTAGAGTATATAACAGTAGAGTGTATAACAGTAGACTATATAACAGTAGAGTATATAACAGTAGAGTATATAACTGTAATATAAGACTATATAACAGTAGAGTATATAACAGTAGAGTATATAACAGTAGAATATATAACAGTAGAGTATATAACAGTAGAGTATATAACTGTAGAGTCTATAACAGTAGAGTATATAACAGTAGAGTATATAACAGTTGACTATATAACAATAGAGTAAATAGCTGTAATATAAGACTATATAACAGTAGGGTATATAACAGTAGAGTATATAACAGTAGAGTATATAACAGTAGAGTATACAACAGTAGAGTATATAGAGTATATAACAGTAGAGTATATAACAGTAGAGTATAAAACTGTAATATAAGACTATATAACAGAAGAGTATATACCAGTAGAGTGTATACCAGTAGAGTATATAACAGTAGATTATATAACAGTAGAGTATATACCAGTAGAGTATATACCAGTAGAGTATATACCAGTAGAGTGTATAACAGAAGAGTATATAACAGTAGAGTATATAACAGTAGAGTATATAACTGTAATATAAGACTATATAACAGTAGAGAATATAACAGTAGAGTACATAACATTAGAGTATATAACAGTGGAGTCTATAACAGTAGAGTATATAACAGTAGAGTATATAACAGTAGAGTATATAACAGTAGAGTATATAACATTAGAGGATATAACTGTAGAGTATACAACAGTAGAGTATATATAAGTAGAGTATATTACTGTAATATAAGACTATATAACAGTAGAGTATACACCAGTAGAGTATATAACAGTAGAGTATATAACACTGGAGTATATAGAGTATATAACAGTAGAGTATATAACTGTAATATAAGACTATATAACAGTAGAGTATATAACAGTAGAGTATATACCAGTAGAGTATTTAACAGTAGAGTATATCAAGTATATAACAGCAGAGTATATAACAGTAGAGTATATAACTGTAATATAAGACTGTATAACAGTAGAGTATATACCAGTAGAGTATATACCAGTAGAGTATATAACAGTAGAGTATATAACAGTAGAGTGTATAACAGTAAACTATATAACAGTAGAGTATATAACAGTAGAGTATATAACAGTAGAGTGTATAACAGTAGAGTATATACCAGTAGAGTATATAACAGTAGAGTATATAACAGTAGAGTATATAACAGTAGAGTATTTAACAGTAGAGTATATCAAGTATATAACAGCAGAGTATATAACAGTAGAGTATATAACTGTAATATAAGACTGTATAACAGTAGAGTATATACCAGTAGAGTATATACCAGTAGAGTATATAACAGTAGAGTATATAACAGTAGAGTGTATAACAGTATACTATATAACAGTAGAGTATATAACAGTAGAGTATATAACAGTAGAGTATATACCAGTAGAGTATATAACAGCAGAGTATATATAACAGTAGAGTATATAACTGTAATATAAGACTGTATAACAGTAGAGTATATACCAGTAGAGTATATAACAGTAGAGTATATAACAGTAGAGTATATAACAGTAGAGTATATAACAGTAGAGTGTATAACAGTAGACTATATAACAGTAGAGTATATAACAGTAGAGTATATAACTGTAATATAAGACTATATAACAGTAGAGTATATACCAGTAGAGTATATAACAGTAGAGTATATAACAGTAGAGTATATAACAGTAGAGTGTATAACAGTAGAGTATATAACAGTAGAGTATATAACAGTAGAGTATATAACAGTTGACTTATAACAATAGAGTAATAGCTGTATATAAGACTATATAACAGTAGGGTATATAACAGTAGAGTATATAACAGTAGAGTATACAACAGTAGAGTATATAGAGTATATAACAGTAGAGTATATAACAGTAGAGTATAAAACTGTAATATAAGACTATATAACAGTAGAGTATATACCAGTAGAGTATATAACAGTAGAGTATATAACAGTAGAGTATATAACAGTAGAGTATATAACAGTAGAGTATATACCAGTAGAGTATATACCAGTAGAGTGTATAACAGAAGAATATATAACAGTAGAGTATATACCAGTAGAGTATATAACAGTAGAGTATATAACAGTAGAGTATATAACAGTAGAGTATATAACAGTAGAGTATATAACAGTAGAGATATAACAGTAGAGTATATAACCGTAGAGTATATAACATTAGAGTATATACAGTGGAGTCTATAACAGAAGAATATTATAACAGTAGAGTATATAACAGTAGAGTATATAACTGTAATATAAGAATCATATAACAGTAAGAAAGAATATAACAGTAGAGTACATAACATTAGAGTATATAACAGTGGAGGCTATAACAGTAGAGTATAATAACAGTAGAGTATATAACAGTAGAGTATATAACAGTAGAGTATATAACATTAGAGGATATAATGTAGAGTATACAACAGTAGAGTATATATAGTAGAGTATTTACTGTAATATAAGACTATATAACAGTAGAGTATACACCAGTAGAGTATATAACAGTAGAGTATATAACACTGGAGTATATAGAGTATATAACAGTAGAGTATATAACTGTAATATAAGACTATATAACAGTAGAGTATATAACAGTAGAGTATATACCAGTAGAGTATTTAACAGTAGAGTATACAAGTAGTATAACAGAGTATATAACAGTAGAGTAATAACTGTAATATAAGATGTATAACAGTAGAGTATATACCAGTAGAGTATATACCAGTAGAGTATATAACAGTAGAGTATATAACAGTAGAGTGTATAACAGTAAACTATATAACAGTGAGTATATAAACAGTAGAGTATATAACAGTAGAGTGTATAACAGTAGAGTATATACCAGTAGAGTATATAAACAGTAGAGTATATAACAGTAGAGTATATAACAGTAGAGTATTTAACAGTAGAGTATATAAAGATATATAACAGCAGAGTATATAACAGTAGAGTATATACTGTAATATAAGACTGTATAACAGTAGAGTATACCAGTAGAGTATATACCAGTAGATATATAATACAGTAGAGTATAAAACAGTAGAGTGTATAACAGTATACTATATAACAGTAGAGTATATAACAGTAGAGTATATAACAGTAGAGTATATACCAGTAGAGTATATAACAGCAGAGTAATAAACAGTAGAGTATATAACTGTAATATAAGACTGTATAACAGTAGAGTATATACCAGTAGAGTATATAACAGTAGAGTATATAACAGTAGAGTATTATAACAGTAGAGTATATAACAGTAGAGTGATAACAGTAGACTATATAACAGTAGAGTATATAACAGTAGAGTATATAACTGTAATATAAGACTATATAACAGTAGAGTATATAACAGTAGAGTATTAACAGTAGAATATATAACAGTAGAGTATATAACCGATAGAGTATATAACTGTAGAGTCTATAACAGTAGAGTATATAACAGTATAGAGATATACAGTTGACTATATAACAATAGAGTAAATAGCTGTAATATAAGACTATATAACAGTAGAGTATATAACAGTAGAGTATATAACAGTAGAGTATATACCAGTAGAGTATATAACAACAGAGTATATAACAGTAGAGTATATAACAGTAGAGTATAACTGTAATATAAGACTATATAACAGTAGAGTATATAACAGTAGAGTATATAACAGTAGAGTATATAACAGTAGAGTATATAACAGTAGAGTATATAACAGTAGAGTATATACCAGTAGAGTATATACCAGTAGAGTGTATAACAGAAGAATATATAACAGTAGAGTATATACCAGTAGAGTATATAACAGTAGAGTATATAACAGTAGAGTATATAACAGTGGAGTATATAACAGTAGAGTATATAACAGTAGAGTATATAACAGTAGAGTATATAACCGTAGAGTATATAACATTAGAGTATATAACAGTGGAGTCTATAACAGTAGAGTATATAACAGTATAGTATATAACAGTAGAGTATATAACAGTAGAGTATATAACATTAGAGGATATAACTGTAGAGTATACAACAGTAGAGTATATATAAGTAGAGTATATTACTGTAATATAAGACTCTATAACAGTAGGTATACACCA
>NC_052313.1:54804281-54826781 GCF_016432855.1 Salvelinus namaycush
GCCCAGGGATAGACTGGCACAGCCCCAGGGATAGACTGGCACAGCCCCAGGGATAGACTGGCACAACCCCAGGGATAGACTGGCACAACCCCAGGGATAGACTGGCACAGCCCCAGGGATAGACTGGCACAGGGATAGACTGGCACAACCCCAGGGATAGACTGGCACAGCCCCAGTGATAGACAGCCCCAGGGATAGACTGGCACAGCCCCAGGGATAGACTGGCACAGGGATAGACTGGCACAACCCCAGGGATAGACTGGCACAACCCCAGGGATAGACTGGCACAGCCCCAGTGATAGACAGCCCCAGGGATACACTGGCACAACCCCAAGGATAGACTGGCACAGCTCCAGTGATAGACTGGCACAGGGATAGACTGGCACAACCCCAGGGATAGACTGGCACAGCCCCAGGGATAGACTGGCACAGCCCCAGGGATAGACTGGCACAGGGAAGACGGCACAAACCCCAGGGATAGACTGGCACAGCCCCAGTGATAGACAGCCCCAGGGATACACTGGCACAACTCCAAGGATAGACTGGCACAGCTCCAGTGATAGACTTGCACAGCCCCAGGGATAGACTGGCACAGCCCTAGGGATAGACTGGCACAGCCCCAGGGATAGACTGGCACAGCCCCAGTGATAGACTGGCACAACCCCAGGGATAGACTGGCACAGCCCCAGGGATAGACTTGCACAGCCCTAGGGATAGACTTGCACAGCCCCAGGGATAGACTGGCACAGCCCCAGGGATAGACTTGCACAGCCCTAGGGATAGACTTGCACAGCCCCAGGGATAGACTGGCACAACCCCAGGGATAGACTGGCACAGCCCCAGTGATAGACTGGCACAGCTCCAGGGATAGACTTGCACAGCTCCAGGGATAGACTGGCACAGCCCCAGTGATAGACTGGCACAGCTCCAGGGATAGACTGGCACAGCCCCAGTGATAGACTGGCACAGCTCCAGGGATAGACTGGCACAACCCCAGGGATAGACTGGCACAGCCCCAGTGATAGACTGGCACAGCTCCAGGGATAGACTGGCACAGCTCCAGGGATAGACTGGCACAGCCCCAGTGATAGACTGGCACAGCTCCAGGGATGCAAAGCTGTGTGTGTGTGTTTAAGTTTATGAGTGTCTTTATGAGTAATATAGAGTTGTTAATATAATCATTCATTCACATGAATTATTCCAAACTACTCACACACACACACACACACACACACACACACACACACACACACACACACACACACACACACACACACACACACACACACACACACACACACACACACATCCACTTCCAGACAGTGAATGATGCTAAGCAGTGTGTGTGTGTGTGTGTGTGTGTGTGTGTGTGTGTGTGTGTGTGTGTGTGTGTGTGTGTGTGTGTGTGTGTGTGTGTGTGTGTGTGTGTGTGTGTGTGTGTGTGTGTGTGTGTGTGTGTGTGTGTGTGTGTGTGTGTGTGTGTGTGTGTGTGTGTGTGAGAGGGAGAACAGCTTGTTCTCCCTCTCCTATCATTGCTATGCAGACGACACACAATTAATCTTCTCCTTTCCCCCTTCTGATAACCAGGTGGCGAATCGCATCTCTGCATGTCTGGCAGACATATCAGTGTGGATGACGGATCACCACCTCAGCTGAACCTCGGCAAGACGGAGCTGCTCTTCCTCCCGGGGAAGGACTGCCCGTTCCATGATCTCGCCATCACGGTTGACAACTCCATTGTGTCCTCCTCCCAGAGCGCTAAGAACCTTGGCGTGATCCTGGACAACACCCTGTGTTCTCAACCAACATCAAGGCGGTGACCCGTTCCGTAGGTTCATGGTCTACAACATTCGCAGAGTACGACCCTGCCTCACACAGGAAGCGGCGCAGGTCCTAATCCAGGCACTTGTCATCTCCCGTCTGGACTACTGCAACTCGCTGTTGGCTGGGCTCCCTGCCTGTGCCATTAAACCCCTACAACTCATCCAGAACACCGCAGCCGTCTGGTGTTCAACCTTCCAAGTTCTCTCACGTCACCCCGCTCCTCCGCTCTCTCCACTGGCTTCCAGTTGAAGCTCGCATCCGCTACAAGACCATGGTGCTTGCCTACGGAGCTGTGAGGGGAACGGCACCTCCGTACCTTCAGGCTCTGATCAGGCCCTACACCCAAACAAGGGCACTGCGTTCATCCACCTCTGGCCTGCTCGCCTCCCTACCTCTGAGGAAGTACAGTTCCCGCTCAGCCCAGTCAAACTGTTCGCTGCTCTGGCACCCCAATGGTGGAACAAACTCCCTCACGACGCCAGGACAGCGGAGTCAATCACCACCTTCCGGAGACACCTGAAACCCCACCTCTTTAAGGAATACCTAGGATAGGATAAAGTAATCCTTCTAACCCCCCCCCCCCCCCCCCCCCCTTAAAAGACTTAGATGCACTATTGTAAAGTGGCTGTTCCACTGGATATCATAAGGTGAATGCACCAATTTGTAAGTCGCTCTGGATAAGAGCGTCTGCTAAATGACTTAAATGTAATGTAAATGTTGTTGGCTCCTGGTCTGTCTCTAACTGTCCCAGTGGCAGCCTGTGGGCCTGCTTTTAGATTGCAGTTTAAAAACTGGGGAGCCATGTGGGCTCTGGATGTCCAACGCCATCCACAGGGAGACAGGAAGGAGGGAGAAGGAAGGGAGGATGGGGCTTTTCAATTAGGTTTGGCAAAATGCCTCTCTCTCCAACCAGCGTGCTTGATAGACCCTACCCCAATCCTCCACCCTACCCCATCGTCTTTCCTAAGCCAACCTCTGTCCTACCCCATCCTCTATCCTACCCCATCCTCTAACCCCTATCCCAACCTCTATCCTACCCCATCCTCTATCCTACCCCATCCTCTATCCTACCATCCTCTATCCTACCATCCTCTATCCTATCCTACCCCAACCTCTATCCTACCCCATCCTCTATCCTACCCCATCCTCTATCCTACCCCATCCTCTATCCTACCCCATCCTCTATCCTACCCCATCCTCTAACCCCTATCCCAACCTCTATCCTACCCCATCCTCTATCCTACCCCATCCTCTATCCTACCCCATCCTCTATTCTACCCCATCCTCTAACCCCTATCCCAACCTCTATCCTACCCCATCCTCTATCCTACCCATCCTCTATCCTACCCCATCCTCTATTCTACCCCATCCGTATCCTACCCCATCCTCTATCCTACCCCATCTCCTATTCTACCCATCTCTAACCCCTTTCCCAACCTCTATCCTACCCCATCCTCTATCCTACCCCATCCTCTACCCCCTATCCCATCCTCTATTCTACCCCATCCTCTATCCTACCCCATCCTCTATCCTACCCCATCCTCTAACCCGTACCCCATCCTCTAACCCCTACCCCAACCTCTATCCTACCCCATCCTCTATTCTACCCCATCCTCTATTCTACCCCATCCTCTATCCTACCCCATCCTCTCCCATCCTCTATCCTACCCAGTCCTCTAACGCCTACCCCAGCCTCTATCCAACCCCATCCGCTACCCCATCGTCTATTCTACCCCATCCTCCATCCCCTACCCCATCCTCTAACCCTACCCCATCCCCTATCCCATCCTCTCTCCTACCCCTTCCTCTGTCCTCTCCCATCCTCTGTCTGACCCCATCCCCTCTCCCATCCTCTATAATACACCATCCTCTATCCTACCCCATCCTATAATCCCTACCCCATCCTCTATCCCCAACCCCATCCTCTATCCTACCCCATCCTCTAACCCCAATGCCATCCTCTATCCTACCCAATCCTCTAACCCCTACCCCATTCTTTAACCCCTTCCCCATCCTCTAATCACTACCCCATCCTATAAACCCTACCCTTATTCTAACCCCAACTCCAGACTCTACCCTACCCCATCCTCTAACCCTTACCACATCCTCTATTCCCTACCCCATCCTATAACCCCTACTCCATCCTCTAACCCTTACCCCATCCTCTATCCCCTACCCCATCCTCTAACCCTTACGCCATCCTCTAACCCTTACCCCATCCTCTAACCCTTACCCCATCCTCTATTCCAAACCCCATCCTCTACCCCTACCCCATCCTCAATTCCATACCCCATCCTCTACCCCTACCCCTACACCATCCTCTATCCAACCCCATCCCCTAACCCATACCCCATCCTCTATCCTACCCCATCCTCTATCCTACCCCATCCTCTATCCTACCCCATTCTCTATCCTACCCCATCCTCTATCCTACCCCATCCTCTATCCTACCCCCAACCCAGGCTTGGCTCAAAGGCAAGTCAAAAGCTTCGACCCCCTCTCCCTCTGTCCTCTTCCCTGCATACCCTCTACCCAGTGATCCAGACAAGGCTATATGCCATATAAACACGTGGTGATGTGAACAGACCTGGTGCAATAGACTACATGTCAGGCATTAAGCTGGGGGGAGGAGCTTCTGGGCTGAACTGATCAACCTGACTAGACTGAGGTTTCAGAAGATGGAATGAGCTCAACTAATATCTCAGAGAAGACAATGGTATATGTGTGTAAAACACACACACACACACACGCACACGCACACACACACACACACACACACACACACAGTTGTAGTGTAATACTCACGTCCATGAACTCCACGTTTGCTTTGGGCCCCGTAGCCTCGTTCAGGATCTTTATGGCCACTGGGATCTTTACTGTCTCGCCCTCTGGGACCCAGATACCCTGAAATACACAGGCAGGGAGAGTTACCACTGTGATCTTTACTGTCTCGCCATCTGGGACCCAGATACCCTGAAATACACAGGCAGGGAGAGTTACCACTGGGATCTTTACTGTCTCGCCATCTGGGACCCAGATACCCTGAAATACACAGGCAGGGAGAGTTACCACTGTGATCTTTACTGTCTCGCCATCTGGGACCCAGATACCCTGAAATACACAGACAGGGAGAGTTACCACTGTGATCTTTACTGTCTCGCCATCTGGGACCCAGATACCCTGAAATACACAGACAGGGAGAGTTACCACTGTGATCTTTACTGTCTCGCCATCTGGGACCCAGATACCCTGAAATACACAGGCAGGGAGAGTTACCACTGTGATCTTTACTGTCTCTCTTTCTGGGACCCAGATACCCTGAAATACACAGGCAGGGAGAGTTACCACTGTGATCTTTACTGTCTCTCTCTCTGGGACCCAGATACCCTGAAATACACAGGCAGGGAGAGTTACCACTGGGATCTTTACTGTCTCGCCATCTGGGACCCAGATACCCTGAAATACACAGGCAGGGAGAGTTACCACTGTGATCTTTACTGTCTCGCCATCTGGGACCCAGATACCCTGAAATACACAGGCAGGGAGAGTTACCACTGGGATCTTTACTGTCTCGCCATCTGGGACCCAGATACCCTGAAATACACAGGCAGGGAGAGTTACCACTGTGATCTTTACTGTCTCGCCATCTGGGACCCAGATACCCTGAAATACACAGGCAGGGAGAGTTACCACTGTGATCTTTACTGTCTCTCTCTCTGGGACCCAGATACCCTGAAATACACAGGCAGGGAGAGTTACCACTGGGATCTTTACTGTCTCGCCATCTGGGACCCAGATACCCTGAAATACACAGGCAGGGAGAGTTACCACTGTGATCTTTACTGTCTCGCCATCTGGGACCCAGATACCCTGAAATACACAGGCAGGGAGAGTTACCACTGGGATCTTTACTGTCTCGCCATCTGGGACCCAGATACCCTGAAATACACAGGCAGGGAGAGTTACCACTGTGATCTTTACTGTCTCGCCATCTGGGACCCAGATACCCTGAAATACACAGGCAGGGAGAGTTACCACTGTGATCTTTACTGTCTCTCTCTCTGGGACCCAGATACCCTGAAATACACAGGCAGGGAGAGTTACCTGTTAAACACACACTCCTATGGACATATCAACACACTTTGACACACTGAAAGGAGACACATAAACCCTTCCCACAATCTCAGAGAGTAGAAGCAATGAAAAAAGACAGACACTCACAAACATACACAGTATTACACACAGTCACACTGTCATCTGTCATATCAGGACAGAACCATGAACCAAAAATAACGAAAGGCAAAATAACGAAAGGCAAAATAACGAAAGGCAAAATAACGAAAGGCAAAATAACGAAAGGCACACTCACAAACAGAGGCACACTCACAAACAGAGGCACACTCACAAACAGAGGCACACTCACAAACAGAGGCACACTCACAAACAGAGGCACACTCACAAACAGAGGCACAACCAACCGTACCTTGTGGACTGTGCCGAAGGCTCCCGAGCCGAGGATCTTAACCCTCTTGAGCTCTGTCTCTTTGAGGATGCGAAGCTGGGCCTGGTTGGGGGCCGTGCCGCTAGGGGTCAGGGGCTCCACCAACTGGAACACACACACATACACACACACAGGCCCACATACACACACACATACAAACGCACACACACACACCGGGAGGCGCACACACACACACACACACACACATGGTCAATACCTCCATCAGCCGACCAATCAATACATATCTTAATGAGCCAATCAGCCTATCAGGGCCCTTCATATAGGTTTATCACCGACATAATCAACCAGCTCAGCATCGGTCATCAAACACCATAATGAGACCATATATCTGTCAGTCAGTGTGTGTGTGTGTTCGTTTGTTGGTGTGTATGTGTGTGTCTCTCTATGTTCCTGTGTGTCTCTATGTTCCCGTGTGTCTCTATGTTCCTGTGTGTCTCTATGTTCCTGTGTGTGTCTCTATGTTCCCGTGTGTCTCTATGTTCCTGTGTGTGTCTCTATGTTCCTGTGTGTCTCTATGTTCCCGTGTGTCTCTATGTTCCTGTGTGTCTCTATGTTCCTGTGTGTCTCTATGTTCCTGTGTGTCTCTATGTTCCTGTGTGTCTCTATGTTCCTGTGTGTCTCTATGTTCCTGTGTGTCTCTATGTTCCTGTGTGTCTCTATGTTCCCGTGTGTCTCTATGTTCCTGTGTGTCTCTATGTTCCTGTGTGTCTCTATGTTCCCGTGTGTCTCTATGTTCCTGTGTGTCTCTATGTTCCTGTGTGTCTCTATGTTCCTGTGTGTCTCTATGTTCCTGTGTGTGTCTCTATGTTCCTGTGTGTCTCTATGTTCCTGTGTGTCTCTATGTTCCTGTGTGTCTCTATGTTCCTGTGTGTCTCTATGTTCCTGTGTGTCTCTATGTTCCTGTGTGTCTCTATGTTCCTGTGTGTGTCTCTATGTTCCTGTGTGTCTCTATGTTCCTGTGTGTCTCTCTGTTCCTGTGTGTCTCTATGTTCCTGTGTGTCTCTATGTTCCCGTGTGTCTCTATGTTCCTGTGTGTGTCTCTATGTTCCTGTGTGTGTCTCTATGTTCCTGTGTGTCTCTATGTTCCTGTGTGTCTCTATGTTCCTGTGTGTCTCTATGTTCCTGTGTGTCTCTATGTTCCTGTGTGTCTCTATGTTCCTGTGTGTGTCTCTATGTTCCTGTGTGTCTCTATGTTCCTGTGTGTCTCTATGTTCCTGTGTGTGTCTCTATGTTCCTGTGTGTCTCTATGTTCCTGTGTGTCTCTATGTTCCTGTGTGTCTCTATGTTCCTGTGTGTCTCTATGTTCCTGTGTGTGTCTCTATGTTCCTGTGTGTCTCTATGTTCCTGTGTGTCTCTCTGTTCCTGTGTGTCTCTATGTTCCTGTGTGTCTCTATGTTCCTGTGTGTCTCTATGTTCCCGTGTGTCTCTATGTTCCTGTGTGTGTCTCTATGTTCCTGTGTGTCTCTATGTTCCTGTGTGTCTCTATGTTCCTGTGTGTCTCTATGTTCCTGTGTGTCTCTATGTTCCTGTGTGTCTCTATGTTCCTGTGTGTGTCTCTATGTTCCTGTGTGTCTCTATGTTCCTGTGTGTCTCTATGTTCCTGTGTGTCTCTATGTTCCTGTGTGTCTCTATGTTCCTGTGTGTCTCTATGTTCCTGTGTGTCTCTATGTTCCTGTGTGTCTCTATGTTCCTGTGTGTCTCTATGTTCCTGTGTGTCTCTATGTTCCTGTGTGTCTCTATGTTCCTGTGTGTCTCTATGTTCCTGTGTGTCTCTATGTTCCTGTGTGTCTCTATGTTCCTGTGTGTCTCTATGTTCCTGTGTGTGTCTCTATGTTCCTGTGTGTGTCTCTATGTTCCTGTGTGTCTCTATGTTCCTGTGTGTCTCTATGTTCCTGTGTGTGTCTATGTTCCTGTGTGTGTCTCTATGTTCCTGTGTGTCTCTCTGTTCCTGTGTGTCTCTATGTTCCTGTGTGTGTCTCTATGTTCCTGTGTGTCTCTATGTTCCTGTGTGTCTCTATGTTCATGTGTGTGTCTATGTTCCTGTGTGTGTCTCTATGTTCCTGTGTGTGTCTCTATGTTCCTGTGTGTCTCTATGTTCCTGTGTGTGTCTCTATGTTCCTGTGTGTCTCTATGTTCCTGTGTGTCTCTATGTTCCTGTGTGTGTCTATGTTCCTGTGTGTGTCTCTATGTTCCTGTGTGTCTCTATGTTCCTGTGTGTCTCTATGTTCCTGTGTGTGTCTATGTTCCTGTGTGTGTCTCTATGTTCCTGTGTGTCTCTATGTTCCTGTGTGTCTCTATGTTCCTGTGTGTGTCTATGTTCCTGTGTGTGTCTCTATGTTCCTGTGTGTCTCTATGTTCCTGTGTGTCTCTATGTTCCTGTGTGTCTCTATGTTCCTGTGTGTCTCTATGTTCCTGTGTGTGTCTCTATGTTCCTGTGTGTCTCTATGTTCCTGTGTGTCTCTATGTTCCTGTGTGTCTCTCTATGTTCCTGTGTGTGTTTGTGTGTGTGTGTGTGTGTGTGTGTGTGTGTGTCTCTATGTTCATGCGTGTGTGTTTCTGCTTGCTGTGTGTGTGTGTGTCTCTATGTTCCCTGTATGTGTGTCTCTGCTCGCTGTGTGTGTGTCTCTATGTTCCTGTGTGTGTGTCTCTATGTTCCTGTGTGTGTGTGTGTGTGTGTGTCTTGTGTGTGTCTCTATGTTCCCTGTATGTGTGTCTCTGCTCGCTGTGTGTGTGTCTCTATGTTCCTGTGTGTGTGTCTCTGAGTTCCTGTGTGTGTGTCTCTGAGTTCCTGTGTGTGTGTCTCTATGTTCCTGTGTGTGTGTCTCTGTTCGCTGTGTGTGTGTCTCTATGTTCCTGTGTGTGTGTGTCTCTATGTTCCTGTGTGTGTGTCTCTGCTCGCTGTGTGTGTGTGACTTGTGTGTGTGTGTCTCTGAGTTCCTGTGTGTGTGTGTGTCTCTATGTTCCTGTGTGTGTGTCTCTGCCCGCTGTGTGTGTGTGTGTGTGTGGGTGTGTTGTGTGTGTGTGTCTCTATGTTCCTGTGTGTGTGTCTCTGCTCGCTGTGTGTGTGTGTGTGTGTGTGTGTATCTTGTGTGTGTGTGTCTCTATGTTCCTGTGTGTGTGTCTCTGTTCGCTGTGTGTGTGTCTGTTTACTTCAATCAGTCAGGTGCATATATATAGATATTCAGTAGGATATAAAAGCAGGATCACTGAGACGTTCACTGGGGTCCATGACATTGCCCACGGCTTTGCAATGACACACTACACACACCCAGCGTCATTCAGAGTCATTATCATGTGTCTGATCTAGCATGTAAGCCCTGAGCTATTGCTAGTGGAAGTGAGCCAACAGTAGCATTGACTGAAAGAGAGAAGGAGAGGGAGGGAATGGAGAGAGAAAGAGAGAGAGAGAGTGAATTGAGAGTGAGCGAGAGAGAGAGAGAGAGAATTGAGAGAGAGAGAGAGCGAGAGAGAGGGAGAGAGGGAGAGAAAGAGAGGGAGAGAGAGGGAGAGAGAGAGAAATAGAGAGTGAATTGAGAGAGAGAGAGAGGGAGAGGGAGAGAGAGAAAGAAAGAGAGTGAATTGAGAGAGAGTGAGAGAGAGAGAGAGAGGGAGGGAGAGAGAGAGAGAAAGAGAGAGAGAGAGAAAAGGAGAGAGAGAGAGAGAGAGAGAGAGAGAGAGAGAGAGAGAGAGAGAGAGAGAGAGAGAGAGAGAGAGAGAGAGAGGCAAGTTCTATTAATTTACTCTCTCTGTTATCCAACAGCCCTCCAGTCCAGTCATGGTCCCAATGAATAACAACAGCATGGCCCTCTCAGCGTGTGAACCTACTACCACTCTATCACGGCCCTGAGCCCTCTCTCTGACACACACACACACTCCACTGGAGAATATCCCAGCCTGCCTGTGCCAGATGAGGTGGAGCAGCACGGCCCTGCAGAGGGGTGATAGATTTTACCATGCAGAGCTTGAAATGTGGCATTTACAGAATCAACAACAACAACAACAACAACAACATCAACAACAAGAAACTCAATGCCCCCAAACCATAAAATAAGGTATTCCATTATCTGTGAAAAAAAATGCAGAGAGAGAGAACGAGAGAGAGAGAGAGAGAGAGCGAGAGAGAATAATAAATAAAAAATAATGAAAGAAAGATGATTCCCAGTAAACCTGGACAAAAACAAAGACTAGGAGTCTAGAACAGTGAGGGGCTGTCTGGTGCCCTGGGACTGAAAATCTAATGCCTGACTTGAAATCAAGTAAGGGAGCTGTCCACTGGCCCACTCTAGCATGTGGTGCTGAAATGGCCCCTTGGCTCTGAACAGAGGAGAAGGGGAGGTGGAGCCCACAGAGCAAGCACAGCGGGACAACTAAACCTATTAGCGTTGCTCCAGCAGACAGACAAGGAGTCAATGTTCAAATCAGGGGTCAGGGGTCAAAGAGTAATCTGGGAAAGTCCTTGGTAGCTCCACACAGTCTCAGAGACAAGCATTTAAAAAAAATCTGTCTTCAAAAAGCCTTAGACCTTATATTTTCATTCATCTGCCCCTTGCCTTAGAAGTTACAGAAGAGTGAGGAAAGGAATATACATATACATGCGAGAAAGAGATATATAAAAAGGGTTTCAAGAGTTGGATGGAGAGAGGAGAGAGGGAGAGGTGATAGAGAGAGAGGACATAGAAGAACTAGACACAGAGAGTGGAGATATAGAGAGAGGACAGAGAGAGGAGATATAGAGAGAGTACATAGAGAGACTCACCCTCTTCAACATATATATCAATGAATTTCGAGGGCACTAGAACATTCTGCAGCACCCGGCCTCACCCTACTAGAATCTGAAGTCAAATGTCTACTGTTTGCTGATGATCTGGTGCTTCTGTTACCAACCAAGGAGGTCCTACAGCAACACCTAGATCTTCTGCACAGATTCTGCCAGACCTGGGCCCTGACAGTAAATCTCAGTAAGACCAAAATAATGGTGTTCCAAAAAAGGTCCAGTCGCCAGGACCACAAATACAAATTCCATCTAGACACCGTTGCCCTAGAGCACACAAAAAACTATACATACCTCAGCCTAAACATCAGCACCACAAGTAACTTCCACAAAGCTGTGAACGATCTGAGAGACAAGGCAAGAAGGGCCTTCTATGCCATCAAAAGGAACATAAAATTCAACATCTGGCTAAAAATACTTGACTCAGTCAAAGAACCCATTGCCCTTTATGGTTGTGAGGTCTGGGGTCCGCTCACCAAATTGAGACTCTGCATGCAGAATTCAGCAAAAAATATCCTCAGTGTACAACGTAGAAAACCAAATAATGCATGCAGTGCAGAATTAAGCCGATAACCACTAATGATCAAAATCCAGAAAAGAGCCGTTAAATTCTACAACCACCTAAAAGGAAGCAATTCCCAAACCTTCCATAACAAAGCCATCACCTACAGAGAGATGAACCTGGAGAAGAGTCCCCTAAGCAAGCTGGTCCTGGGGCTCTGTTCACAAACACAAACAGACCCCACAGAGCCCCAGGACAGCACCACAATTAGACCTAACCAAATCATGAGAAAACAAAAATATAATTACTTGACACATTGGAAAGAATTAACAAAAAAACAGAGCAAACTAGAATGTTATTTGGCCCTAAACAGAGAGTACACAGTGGCAGAATACCTGACCACTGACTGACCCAAACTTAAGGAAAGCTTTGACTATGTACAGACTCAGTGAGCATAGCCTTGCTATTGAGAAAGGCTGCCGTAGGCAAAACTGTCTCTCAAGAGAAGACAGGCTATGGGCACACTGCCCACAAAATGAGGTGGAAACTGAGCTGCACTTCCTAACCTCCTGCCCAATGTATGACCATATTAGAGACACATATTTCCCTCAGATTACATAGATCCACAAAGAATTCAAAAACAAACCCGATTTTGATAAACTCCCATATCTACTGGGTGAAATTCCACAGTGTGCCATCACAGCAGCAAGATTTGTGACCTGTTACCACAAGAAAAGGGCAACCAGTGAAGAACAAATATCATTGTAAATACAACCCATATTTATGCTTATTTATTTTCCCTTTTGTACTTTAACCATTTGTACATCGTTACAACACTGTAGATAGACATAATATGACATTTGTAATGTCTGTTATGCTGGTGAATGAGGACCCAAAAGCGACGTAATAGTAACAGAGTCTTTATTCCAGTAATAAACAAATAATGATTCTCCTGGATATATCAATGGTCAATCCAAAACAGGAACTGAAATCCTCTCGTCAATAGAGAGGAACGACTGGAGACGCGACCACAGACTGCAGGTCGCTTCAGGAAGGCACTGGCCGTAGCTGACATAGACACCTGCTCACACGCAGCATCTGAAGAAGGCAAAGAACACGACAGGGCGGAACAAGGACACAGGAACAGCAAACATCAAACAAGAATCCGACAAGGACAGAAGCGGAAAACAGAGGGAGAAATAGGGACTCTAATCAGAGGGCAAAATAGGGGACAGGTGTGAAAGAGTAAATGAGGTCGTTAGGAGAATGAGAAACAGCTGGGAGCAGGAACGGAACGATAGAGAGAGAGAAAGAGGGAAAGAACCTAATAAGACCAGCAGAGGGAAGCACAGGGACAAGACATGATGAAAGACAAAACATGACAGTACCCCCCCACTCACCGAGCGCCTCCTGGCGCACTCGAGGAGGAACCCTGGCGGCAACGAAGGAAATCATCAATCAACGAACGGTCCAGCACGTCCCGAGATGGAACCCAACTCCTCTCCTCAGGACCGTAACCCTCCCAATCCACTAAGTACTGGTGACCACGTCCCCGAGAACGCATGTCCATGATCTTTCGTACCTTGTAAATAGGAGCGCCCTCGACAAGGACGGGGGGGGGGGGGGGAAGAGGAACGGGGGCGCGAAGAAAAGGCTTGACACAAGAGACATGGAAGACAGGGTGGACGCGACGAAGATGTCGCGGAAGAAGCAGTCGCACAGCGACAGGATTGACGACCTGAGAGACACGGAACGGACCAATGAACCGCGGAGTCAACTTGCGAGAAGCTGTCGTAAGGGGAAGGTTACGAGTGGAAAGCCACACTCTCTGACCGCGACAATACCTAGGACTCCTAATCCTACGTCTATTGGCGGCTCTCACAGTCTGCGCCCTGTAACGGCAAAGTGCAGACCTGACCCTCCTCCAGGTGCGCTCACAACGTTGGACAAAAGCCTGAGCGGAGGGAACGCTGGACTCGGCGAGCTGGGACGAGAACAGAGGAGGCTGGTACCCAAGACTACTCTGAAACGGAGATAGCCCGGTAGCAGACGAAGGAAGCGAGTTGTGAGCGTACTCAGCCCAGGGGAGCTGTTCTGCCCAAGACGCAGGGTTTCGAAACGAAAGGCTGCGTAATATGCGACCAATCGACTGATTGGCCCTTTCTGCTTGACCGTTAGACTGGGGATGAAACCCGGAAGAGAGACTGACAGAAGCACCAATCAAACGACAGAACTCCCTCCAAAACTGTGACGTGAATTGCGGACCTCTGTCTGAAACGGCGTCTAACGGGAGGCCATGAATTCTGAACACATTCTCAATGATGATTTGTGCCGTCTCCTTAGCGGAAGGAAGCTTAGCGAGGGGAATGAAATGTGCCGCCTTAGAGAACCTATCGATAACCGTAAGAATCACAGTCTTCCCCGCAGACGAAGGCAGACCGGTAATAAAGTCTAAGGCGATGTGAGACCATGGTCGAGAAGGAATGGGAAGCGGTCTGAGACGACCGGCAGGAGGAGAGTTACCTGACTTAGTCTGCGCGCAGTCCGAACAAGCAGCCACGAAACGGCGCGTGTCCCGCTCCTGAGTAGGCCACCAAAACCGCTGGCGAATAGAAGCAAGCGTACCCCGAACGCCGGGATGGCCAGCTAACTTGGCAGAGTGAGCCCACTGAAGAACAGCCAGACGAGTAGAGACAGGAACGAACAGAAGGTTACTAGGACAAGCGCGCGGCGACGCAGTGTGAGTGAGTGCTTGCTTTACCTGTCTCTCAATTCCCCAGACAGTCAACCCGACAACACGCCCTTCAGGGAGAATCCCCTCGGGGTCGGTAGAAGCCACAGAAGAACTAAAGAGACGGGATAAGGCATCAGGCTTGGTGTTCTTATTTCCCGGACGATAGGAAATCACGAACTCGAAACGAGCGAAAAACAACGCCCAACGAGCCTGACGTGCATTAAGTCGTTTGGCAGAACGGATGTACTCAAGGTTCTTATGGTCAGTCCAAACGACAAAAGGAACGGTCGCCCCCTCCAACCACTGTCGCCATTCGCCTATGGCTAAGCGGATGGCGAGCAGTTCGCGGTTACCCACATCATAGTTGCGTTCCGATGGCGACAGGCGATGAGAAAAGTAAGCGCAAGGATGGACCTTATCGTCAGACTGGAAGCGCTGAGACAGAATGGCTCCCACGCCCACCTCTGAAGCGTCAACCTCGACAATGAATTGTTTAGTGACGTCAGGAGTAACAAGGATAGGGGCGGATGTAAAACGCTTCTTGAGGAGATCAAAAGCTCCCTGGGCGGAACCGGACCACTTAAAGCAAGTCTTGACAGAAGTCAGAGCTGTGAGAGGGGCAGCCACTTGACCGAAATTACGAATGAAACGCCGATAGAAATTAGCGAAACCGAGAAAGCGCTGCAACTCGACACGTGACTTAGGAACGGGCCAATCGCTGACAGCCTGGACCTTAGCGGGATCCATCTGAATGCCTTCAGCGGAAATAACAGAACCGAGAAATGTGACAGAGGAGACATGAAAGGCGCACTTCTCAGCCTTCACGTAGAGACAATTCTCTAAAAGGCGCTGGAGTACACGTCGAACGTGCTGAACATGAATCTCGAGTGACGGTGAAAAAAATCAGGATATCGTCAAGGTAAACGAAAACAAAAATGTTCAGCATGTCTCTCAGTACATCATTAACTAATGCCTGAAAGACAGCTGGAGCATTAGCGAGACCGAACGGCAGAACCCGGTATTCAAAATGCCCTAACGGAGTATTAAACGCCGTTTTCCACTCGTCCCCCTCTCTGATGCGTACGAGATGGTAAGCGTTACGAAGGTCCAACTTAGTAAAGAACCTGGCTCCCTGCAAAATCTCGAAGGCCGACGACATAAGGGGAAGCGGATAACGATTCTTAACCGTTATGTCATTCAGCCCTCGATAATCCACGCAGGGGCGCAGAGTACCGTCCTTCTTCTTAACAAAGAAAAATCCCGCTCCGGCGGGAGAGGAAGAAGGCACCACGGTACCGGCGTTGAGAGAAACAGACAGATAATCCTCGAGAGCCTTACGTTCGGGAGCCGACAGAGAGTATAGTCTACCCCGAGGGGGAGTGGTCCCCGGAAGGAGATCAATACAACAATCATACGACCGGTGAGGAGGAAGGGAGCTGGCTCTGGACCGACTGAAGACCGTGCGCAGATCATGATATTCCTCCGGCACTCCTGTCAAATCACCAGGTTCCTCCTGAGTAGAGGGGACAGAAGACACAGGAGGGATAGCAGACATTAAACACTTCACATGACAAGAAACGTTCCAGGATAGGATAGAATTACTAGACCAATCAATAGAAGGATTATGACATACTAGCCAGGGATGACCCAAAACAACAGGTGTAAAAGGTGAACGAAAAATCAAAAAGGAAATGGTCTCACTGTGGTTACCAGATACTGTGAGGGTTAAAGGTAGTGTCTCACATCTGATACTGGGGAGAAGACTACCATCTAAGGCGAACATGGGCGTGGGCTTCCCTAACTGTCTGAGAGGAATGTCATGTTTCCGAGCCCATGCTTCGTCCATAAAACAACCCTCAGCCCCAGAGTCTATCAAGGCACTGCAGGAAGCAGCTGAACCGGTCCAGCGTAGATGGACCGACAAGGTAGTACAGGATCTTGATGGAGAGACAGGAGTAGTAGCGCTCACCAGTAGCCCTCCGCTTACTGATGAGCTCTGGCTTTTACTGGACATGACATGACAAAATGTCCCGCAGAACCGCAATAGAGGCAAAGGCGGTTGGTGATTCTCCGTTCCCTCTCCTTAGTCGAGATGCGAATACCTCCCAGCTGCATGGGCTCAGTCTCTGAGCCGGTGGGAGGAGATGGTTGAGATGCGGAGAGGGGAAACACCGTTAACGCGAGCTCTCTTCCACGAGCTCGGTGACGAAGATCTACCCGTCGTTCTATGCGGATGGCGAGTGCAATCAAAGAGTCCACGCTGGAAGGAACCTCCCGGGAGAGAATCTCATCCTTAACCTCAGCGTGAAGTCCCTCCAGAAAACGAGCGAGCAACGCCGGCTCGTTCCAGTCACTGGAGGCAGCAAGAGTGCGAAACTCTATAGAGTAATCCGTTATGGATCGATCACCTTGACATAGGGAAGCCAGGGCCCTGGAAGCCTCCTTCCCAAAAACTGAACGATCAAAAACCCGTATCATCTCCTCTTTAAAGTTCTGATAATCGTTAGAACACTCAGCCCTTGCCTCCCAGATAGCTGTGCCCCACTCCCGAGCCCGACCAGTAAGGAGTGATATGACGTAAGCGATCCGAGCTCTCTCTCTTGAGTACGTGTTGGGCTGGAGAGAGAACACAATATCACACTGGGTGAGAAAGGAGCGACACTCAGTGGGCTGCCCAGAGTAACATGGTGGGTTATTAACCCTAGGTTCCGGAGACTCGGAAGACCAGGAAGTAGCTGGTGGCACGAGATGAAGACTCTGAAACTGTCCAGAGAGATCGGAAACCTGAGCGGCCAGGGTCTCAACGGCATGACGAGCAGCAAACAATTCCTGCTCGTGTCTGCCGAGCATTGCTCCCTGGAACTCGACGGCAGTGTTGAGAGAATCCATAGTCGCTGGGTCCATCTTGGTCGGATTCTTCTGTTATGCTGGTGAATGAGGACCCAAAAGCGACGTAATAGTAACAGAGTCTTTATTCCAGTAATAAACAAATAATGATTCTCCTGGATATATCAATGGTCAATCCAAAACAGGAACTGAAATCCTCTCGTCAATAGAGAGGAACGACTGGAGACGCGACCACAGACTGCAGGTCGCTTCAGGAAGGCACTGGCCGTAGCTGACATAGACACCTGCTCACACGCAGCATCTGAAGAAGGCAAAGAACACGACAGGGCGGAACAAGGACACAGGAACAGCAAACATCAAACAAGAATCCGACAAGGACAGAAGCGGAAAACAGAGGGAGAAATAGGGACTCTAATCAGAGGGCAAAATAGGGGACAGGTGTGAAAGAGTAAATGAGGTCGTTAGGAGAATGAGAAACAGCTGGGAGCAGGAACGGAACGATAGAGAGAGAGAAAGAGGGAAAGAACCTAATAAGACCAGCAGAGGGAAGCACAGGGACAAGACATGATGAAAGACAAAACATGACAATGTCTTTATTCTTTTGAAACTTCTATGAGTGTAATGTTTACTGTTAATTTTTATTGTTTATTTCACTTTTGTATATTATCTACCTCACTTGCTTTGGCAATGTAAACATATGTTTCCCATGCCAATAAAGCCCCTTGAATTGAATTGAATTGAGTGGAGATATAGAGGAGATATAGATATCTCCCTGTCTATCTAATCTCTGTCTCTCTAATCTCTGTCTCATCTCTGTCACGTTCGTTGGAATGAATATCGGACAAGGCGCAGCGGATGTTGAGTTCCACATTATTTATTAGAAAGTGAAACTAAGCAAAGACAAAAACAAATAAACAATAAACTAACAATGAACCGTGACTACAGAGATGCTACGTGCAATAACTCAAAAACAATATCCCATAACACACAGGTGGAAAAAGGCCACCTAAATATGATCCCCAATTAGAGACAACGATTACCAGCTGCCTCTAATTGGGAATAATACCAATCACCAACATAGAAAACAAAACTAGAACCCCACATAGAAAATATAAACTAGACTAACCCCCTAGTCACGCCCTGACCTACTCTACCATAGAAAATAAAGGCTTTCTATGGTCAGGATATGACAATCTCTCTCTCTCTCTCTCTCTCTCTCTCTCTCTCTCTCTCTCTCTCTCTCTCTCTCTCTCTCTCTCTCTCTCTCTCTCTCTCTCTCTCTCTCTCTCTCTCTCTGTCTCTCTGTCTCTCTGTCTCTCTGTCTCTCAGTCTCTCTCTCCCTCTCTCTCTCTCTCTCTCTCTCTCTCTCTCTCTCTCTCTCTCTCTCTCTCTCTCTCTCTCTGTCTCTCTCACTCTCTCTGTCTCTGTCTCTCTCCCTCTCTCTCTCTCTCTCTCTCTAACCTTCTACAGAGAGACAGGTGTCATATTCTAAATTCTCCATGGCTCTGAAAAAACTCACTGTTTCATCAGCCAGAAGAAGGGCTGCTGGACAGCATAGCACATCAAAAAACCCATTTCAACCAATCAGAGAGGAGAAGGGCTGCTGGACAGCATAGTACACTGCTCAAAAAAATAAAGGGAACACTTAAACAACACAATGTAACTCCAAGTCAATCACACTTCTGTGAAATCAAACTGTCCACTTAGGAAGCAACACTGATTGACAATAAATTTCACATGCTGTTGTGCAAATGGAATAGACAAAAGGTGGAAATTATAGGCATTTAGCAAGACACCCCCAAAAAAGGAGTGATTCTGCAGGTGGTGACCACAGACCACTTCTCAGTTCCTATGCTTCCTGGCTGATGTTTTGGTCACTTTTGAATGCTGGCGGTGCTCTCACTCTAGTGGTAGCATGAGACGGAGTCTACAACCCACACAAGTGGCTCAGGTAGTGCAGTTCATCCAGGATGGCACATCAATGCGAGCTGTGGCAAAAAGGTTTGCTGTGTCTGTCAGCGTAGTGTCCAGAGCATGGAGGCGCTACCAGGAGACAGGCCAGTACATCAGGAGACGTGGAGGAGGCCGTAGGAGGGCAACAACCCAGCAGCAGGACCGCTACCTCCGCCTTTGTGCAAGGAGGTGCACTGCCAGCGCCCTGCAAAATGACCTCCAGCAGGCCACAAATGTGCATGTGTCTGCTCAAACGGTCAGAAACAGACTCCATGAGGGTGGTATGAGGGCCCGACGTCCACAGGTGGGGGTTGTGCTTACAGCCCAACACCGTGCAGGACGTTTGGCATTTGCCAGAGAACACCAAGATTGGCAAATTCGCCACTGGCGCCCTGTGCTCTTCACAGATGAAAGCAGGTTCACACTGAGCACATGAGCACATGTGACAGACGTGACAGAGTCTGGAGACGCCGTGGAGAACGTTCTGCTGCCTGCAACATCCTCCAGCATGACCGGTTTGGCGATGGGTCAGTCATGGTGTGGGGTGGCATTTCTTTGTGGGGCCGCACAGCCCTCCATGTGCTCGCCAGAGGTAGCCTGACTGCCATTAGGTACCGAGATGAGATCCTCAGACCCCTTGTGAGACCATATGCTGACACATGCACATTTGTGGCCTGCTGGAGGTCATTTTGCAGGGCTCTGGCAGTGCACCTTCTTCCACAAAGGCGGAGGTAGCGGTCCTGCTGCTGGGTTGTTGCCCTCCTACGGCCTCCTCCACGTCTCCTGATGTACTGGCCTGTCTCCACAAGTGAACGCACACACACACACACACACATCCCCTCCAATGAATACCAAGTGTATTCTCCAGTCTAGTAATAAATCCCTGGAACTTCATCTCAATGCTCAAACAACAAGAGATGGAGAAGGCATAATGTTGAGGTAGTTGTATACTTTATGGGTCAGTTAAATATTCTGTCCAAGGTTTAGCAAGCTACGGTGTGGAGTTAAACAGTTTGGAAGTCTCCACTTTGACACAGTGCACTACGATGTGTAGAGTACATGTGGAGCTACTGTCTCTTGTTCAACACCATGTCAGCGTTTACAGAGATCGTATCCTTTTCAGATATACATAAAGTACATGCTGTGAAATCCTTCACATAATATCCACTCATAACCCCACACCAGTATAGTAATGTAATGTCTAATTCCCTGAGCTGATTGGTTGAGTAACAATGAACCCTGGATGACCCTTGACCCCTCACCTCTGTCTCCAGGAAGCGGCGCAGAGCCCTCTTCTTCTTGATGCTCTTACGGCGCACGTAGACCGCCACGCTCAGCGCCACGATGACGATGACAAACAGAGCACCGATCACCAGGGCCGCGATCAGGGGCGTCCTGCAGACAGAGTCAGAGACCCGTATGTCACCAACATGTATGGCTCCAGTACATTATGGAACTGTGTGTGTGTGTGTGTGTGTGTGTGTGTGTGTGTGTGTGTGTGTGTGTGTGTGTGTGTGTGTGTGTGTGTGTGTGTGTGTGTGTGTGTGTGTGTGTGTGTGTGTGTGTGTGTTATACATAATGACGTTCTGTGAAGTATTATTCATAATGGAGTACTGTGAAGTATTATTCATAATGAAGTACTGTTAAGTATTAGACACAATTAAGTACTGTGAAGTATTATTCATAATCAAGTACTGTGAAGTATTATACATAATGAAATACTGTGAAGTATTATACATAATGAAAGTACTGTGAAGTATTATTCATAATGAAGTTCTGTGAAGTATTATTCATAATGAAGTACTGTGTATGTTGAGGAGATACAGCTCTGTCCATTGAGTCTCCTTTTAGCTATGTGCCTTTGTAGCATCTAATAAATCTAATAAATCAGCAATGTTATTTTCAATACCTCTAACAGGATTTTTTCATCTTCCTTTTAAATGTTTGCTAACCCTCTCCTCTCTTAAACATTCCCTCCCTCCCTCCCTCCCTCCCTCCCTCCCTCCCTCCCTCCCTCCCTCCCTCCCTCCATCCTCTTTCCTTCCCTCTCTCCCTCTATCCTTCCCTCCCTCTCTCTATCCCTCTATCCTTCCTTCCTTCCCTCTCTCTATCCCTCTATCCTTCTCTCCCTCTCTCTATCCCTCTAGCTTTCCCTCCCTCTCTCTATCCCTATCCTTCCCTCCCTCTCTCTATCCCTCTATCCTTCCCTCCCTCTCTCTATCCTTCTATCCTCCCCTCCCTCTCTCTATCCCTCTATCCTTCCATCCCTCTCTCTATCCCTCTATTCTTCCCTCCCTCTCTCTATCCCTCTATCCTTCCGTCCCTCTCTCTATCCCTCTACCCTATCCTCCCTCTCTCTATCCCTCTATCCTCCCCTCCCTCTCTCTATCCCTCTATCCTTCCATCCCTCTCTCTATCCCTCTATTCTTCCCTCCCTCTCTCTATCCCTCTATCCTTCCCTCCCTCTCTCTATCCCTCTACCCTATCCTCCCTCTCTCTATCCCTCTAGCTTTCCCTCCCTCTCTCTATCCTTCCATCCTCTTTCCTTCCTTCTCTCCCTCTATCCTTCTCTCCCTCTCTCTATCCCTCTAGCTTTCCCTCCCTCTCTCTATCCCTATCCTTCCCTCCCTCTCTCTAACCCTCTATCCTTCCCTCCCTCTCTCTATCCCTCTATCCTTCCCTCCCTCTCTCTATCCCTCTATCCTTCCATCCCTCTCTCTATCCCTCTACCCTATCCTCCCTCTCTCTAACCCTCTATCCTTCCCTCCCTCTCTCTATCCCTCTATCCTTCCCTCCCTCTCTCTATCCCTCTACCCTATCCTCCCTCTCTCTATCCCTCTATCCTTCCATCCCTCTCTCTATCCCTCTACCCTATCCTCCCTCTCTCTATCCCTCTATCCTTCCATCCCTCTCTATATACCTCTACCCTATCCTCCCTCTCTCTACCCCTCTATCCTTCCATCCCTCTCTATATACCTCTACCCTATCCCCCCTCTTCCCTTCCCTATTTTAGGCTACTCAACACACAAGGCAGACCTTGGGGAACATTTTGCACCTGAGTCAAGGACCAGAAAAACAACCCTACTAGTGATTGAAAACATTAAGAGGCAATTGGAAGACTCATGTTCCAAGCAGCAGATGGTAGCATGTGGATGCTATGGTACTCTGCTGGGTTGTCAAAGAGCGGGGTTGAGAACCATTGATTTTTTGCGGTCCTCACGAAAAGGAGCTTGAAATTTACAGAGAGGCAAGACGGGATATAATGAGATATATGGGGCATGTTGAGAACAGAGAGGCAAGACGGGATATAATGAGATATATGGGGCACGTTGAGAACAGAGAGGCAA
>NC_052313.1:54829281-54856781 GCF_016432855.1 Salvelinus namaycush
TATGGACCGGTGTGGTTCTGATTCTAGATCAGTTTAATAAATATTACTATATGGATCGGTGTGGTTCTGATTCTAGATCAGTTTAATAAATATGATTATATGGACTGGTGTGGTTCTGATTCTAGAATCAGTTTAATAAATATGATTATATGGACCGGTGTGGTTCTGATTCTAGATCAGTTTAATAAATATTACTATATGGACTGGTGTGGTTCTGATTCTAGAATCAGTTTAATAAATATGATTATATGGACCGGTGTGGTTCTGATTCTAGATCAGTTTAATAAATATGATTATATGGACTGGTGTGGTTCTGATTCTAGAATCAGTTTAATAAATATTATTATATGGACCGATCTGGTTCTGATACTAGAATCAGTTTAATAAATATGATTATATGGACCGGTGTGGTTCTGATACTAGATCAGTTTAATAAATATGATTATATGGACCGGTGTGGTTCTGATTCTAGATCAGTTTAATAAATATGATTATATGGACCGGTGTGGTTCTGATACTAGATCAGTTTAATAAATATGATTATATGGACCGGTGTGGTTCTGATTCTAGAATCAGTTTAATAAATATTACTATATGGACTGGTGTGGTTCTGATTCTAGATCAGTTTAATAAATATGATTATATGGACCGGTGTGGTTCTGATACTAGATCAGTTTATTAAATATGATTATATGGACCGGTGTGGTTCTGATTCTAGAATCAGTTTAATAAATATTATTATATGGACTGGTGTGGTTCTGATTCTAGATCAGTTTAATAAATATGATTATATGGACCGGTGTGGTTCTGATACTAGATCAGTTCTTGAGCCTATGGGGGGTGCTATTTCGATCTTGGAAAAATTGGTCTCCAAATTAAACTGCCTCGTACTCAATTCTTGCTCGTACAATATACATATTATTATTACAATTGGATAGAAAACACTCTCTAGTTTCTAAAACCGTTCGAATTATGTCTGTGGGTGAAACAGAACTCTTTCTACAGCGAAATCCATGACAGGAACTGCGAAGGTCTGAAAACTAGGCTCTGCTCTCAGATCAGTTTAAAGCTCTGTCTGTATCCTATGGGTCGACATGAACTGCACTCGCCTTCCCCTGGATGTCAGTAACCAATGAGAAGTGGAATGGACTTTCTACGTAGCTCTCAGAGTTCATAAAAGGCCAAGGAACGAGGGGACCTCTCTTTTCAACGCTCGCCATTACGCAAAGCAAGACCTCAGGATGGCGTTTTGAAATGCTCAGTTATCGACCTTAGATATATCTGTCTGTAATTTAATTCGATATAGGTGTTAGAAACATCATAACGAAGTTATTTTAAACCGAGTTATATCAGTTTATGCGAGTATATTGCTATTTTCGGAATTTCCTTAGTATTGAGTTTGAGGATTTGGGCATGCTGTGGCCGCATAGCTATTGGTAGCTGCTAATTCCGAAGTTGAACACGACGTTTTACAACCAAGCAACAATTCTTTTGGACAAAGGACCACTTCGCCAAGATTCTGATGGAAGCTCGTCCAAAAGTAAGAGCTATTTATGATGTTATTCCGTATTTATGTGGAAAAATGTAAACGTATTTGTCCGCCATTATTGCGGCACTAGTCTGGCTGTAACGCACACTGTATGTCTAGTAACGTTAATTTTAAAAATCTAACTCAGCGATTGCATTAAGAACTAATTTGTCTTTCAATTGCTGTCCAACCTGTATTTTTTTAGTCAAGTTTATGAATAGCTTTCGATAAGAATAGGTGCCTTTCCAAGATGGCGCAGGACAGATTGCTTGATTTTTTGCCCACTAATCACGTTGTGTAACCACGAATTGTGCGGCTAAATATGCACATTTTCGAACCAACTCTATATGAATTGTGTAATATGATGTTACAGGACTGTCATCTGAAGAATTCTGAGAAGGTTAGTGAAAAAATTAATAGCGTTTGGTGGTTTATAACATTATTGCTATTTTTGCCTTGAATCAATGCTGCTGTGTGACTGACTATTGTAGTAAGCTAAGATAACGCTATATTGTGTTTTCGCTGTAAAACACTTAGAAAATCTGAAATATTGGCTATATTCACAAGATCTGTGTCTTTCATCTGCTGTACGCTGTGTATTTTTAAGAAATGTTTTATGATGAGTAATTAGCTAATACACGATGGTCTCTGTAGTTATTCTAGTCATTTTAGTGAGAGTTGTGATGGGGGCTGCAATTGTAAACTATGATTTATACCTGAAATATGCACATTTTTCTAACAAAACCTATGCTATACAATAAATATGTTATCAGACTGTCATCTGATGAGGTTGTTTCTTGGTTAGTGGCTATTTATATCTTTATTTGGTCGAATTTGTGATAGCTACTGATGCAGTAAGAAAATGGTGGAGTAAGAAAAGTGTTGTCTTTTGCTAACGTGGTTAGCTAATAGATTTACATATTGTGTCTTCCCTGTAAAACATTTTAAAAATCAGAGATGATGGCTTGAATCACAAGATCTGTATCTTTCATTTGGTGTCTTGGACTTGTGATTTCATGAACATTTTATTTTATGATATCCCTGTAACTTTAGGCTAGGCTATGCTAGTCAGCTTTTGTGATGGGGGGGATCCCGGATCCGGGTTTGGGAGGTGTTAGAGGTTAATAAATATGATTATATGGACCGGTGTGGTTCTGATTCTAGAATCAGTTTAATAAATATGATTATATGGACCGGTGTGGTTCTGATTCTAGATCAGTTTAATAAATATGATTATATGGACTGGTGTGGTTCTGATTCTAGATCAGTTTAATAAATATGATTATATGGACCGGTGTGGTTCTGATTCTAGATCAGTTTAATAAATATGATTATATGGACCGGTGTGGTTCTGATTCTAGATCAGTTTAATAAATATGATTATATGGACCGGTGTGGTTCTGATTCTAGAATCAGTTTAATAAATATGATTATATGGACTGGTGTGGTTCTGATTCTAGAATCAGTTTAATAAATATTATTATATGGACCGGTGTGGTTCTGATTCTAGAATCAGTTTAATAAATATAATTATATGGACTGGTGTGGTTCTGATTCTAGAATCAGTTTAATAAATATGATTATATGGACCGGTGTGGTTCTGATTCTAGAATCAGTTTAATAAATATGATTATATGGACCGGTGTGGTTCTGATTCTAGATCAGTTTAATAAATATGATTATATGGACTGGTGTGGTTCTGATTCTAGATCAGTTTAATAAATATGATTATATGGACCGGTGTGGTTCTGATTCTAGATCAGTTTAATAAATATGATTATATGGACCGGTGTGGTTCTGATTCTAGATCAGTTTAATAAATATGATTATATGGACTGGTGTGGTTCTGATTCTAGAATCAGTTTAATAAATATGATTATATGGACTGGTGTGGTTCTGATTCTAGAATCAGTTTAATAAATATTATTATATGGACCGGTGTGGTTCTGATTCTAGAATCAGTTTAATAAATATAATTATATGGACTGGTGTGGTTCTGATTCTAGAATCAGTTTAATAAATATGATTATATGGACCGGTGTGGTTCTGATTCTAGAATCAGTTTAATAAATATGATTATATGGACCGGTGTGGTTCTGATTCTAGATCAGTTTAATAAATATGATTATATGGACTGGTGTGGTTCTGATTCTAGAATCAGTTTAATAAATATGATTATATGGACCGGTGTGGTCCTGATCCTAGATCAGTTTAATAAATATGATTATATGGACCGGTGTGGTTCTGATTCTAGAATCAGTTTAATAAATATGATTATATGGACCGGTGTGGTTCTGATTCTAGAATCAGTTTAATAAATATTACTATATGGACCGATGTGGTTCTGATTCTAGAATCAGTTTAATAAATATGAATATATGGACCGGTGTGGTTCTGATTCTAGATCAGTTTAATAAATATGATTATATGGATCGGTGTGGTTCTGATTCTAGATCAGTTGAATATATATGATTATATGGACCGGTGTGGTCCTGATCCTAGATCAGTTGAATAAATATGATTATATGGACCGGTGTGGTTCTGATTCTAGAATCAGTTTAATAAATATGATTATATGGACCGGTGTGGTTCTGATTCTAGATCAGTTTAATAAATATGATTATATGGACTGGTGTGGTTCTGATTCTAGATCAGTTTAATAAATATGATTATATGGACCGGTGTGGTTCTGATTCTAGATCAGTTTAATAAATATGATTATATGGACCGGTGTGGTTCTGATTCTAGATCAGTTTAATAAATATGATTATATGGACTGGTGTGGTTCTGATTCTAGAATCAGTTTAATAAATATGATTATATGGACTGGTGTGGTTCTGATTCTAGAATCAGTTTAATAAATATTATTATATGGACCGGTGTGGTTCTGATTCTAGAATCAGTTTAATAAATATAATTATATGGACTGGTGTGGTTCTGATTCTAGAATCAGTTTAATAAATATGATTATATGGACCGGTGTGGTTCTGATTCTAGAATCAGTTTAATAAATATGATTATATGGACCGGTGTGGTTCTGATTCTAGATCAGTTTAATAAATATGATTATATGGACTGGTGTGGTTCTGATTCTAGAATCAGTTTAATAAATATGATTATATGGACCGGTGTGGTTCTGATTCTAGAATCAGTTTAATAAATATTACTATATGGACTGGTGTGGTTCTGATTCTAGATCAGTTTAATAAATATGAATATATGGACCGGTGTGGTCCTGATCCTAGATCAGTTGAATAAATATGATTATATGGACTGGTGTGGTTCTGATTCTAGATCAGCATTCCTTCTAAATCTAAGGTGGCATGTGTATCACTTTTCTTCAGTTGAATTCTGCCATTACATGCAGTGTGATGATGTAGACCTTTGTTGCATCTCCTTTGTTCTAAATTCCCCCACCCCTCCCCCTCCATTCACTCACACACACACCCTGGCCGCTCATTCCCTGATGCTAATATGGAGTGCCCGGTGTCAGATGCAGGTTAGGGTTTTCTGTCATGGAGCTTGTTCTGGAGGCAGCTCTGCAGTGGTCTCTACCTGGCACAGTCATAAAATCTGATTTTAAACCTAACCTTAACCACACTGCTAACCCTAATGCCTAATCCTAACCTTAAATGAAGACCAAAAAGCACATTTTTGTTTTCATTCATCTTTACAATATAGCCAATTTTGCAGCTGGCCCATCTAAGTTGAAACCGTTCAGTTCTGCCTCCTGAACAAGAATCATGACAATAATCGTCAACCTGCATGTCAGATGGAGGGCAGGATAAGGAGAAGAGGAGTGATGGAGCCATTGCATTGTGAGCCGAGGTTCAGCAGTCACCGGGGCGAGGAGCGTGGGGAGGGATCAATGGTCAGCTGACTAATACCGGCTGCGACGAGTGTCACCGAGGAGATGAGGAGATGAAGGGAGGTATTGTGAACACTGTGTCACAGAGAGACCACAGAGCCACTCAGAGTCTTTGATGTCAGAGGGTAGAGGGGAGAGAGAGAAAGAGGAAGAGAGGGGGGGAGAGAGAGAGGGGAGGAGGAAGAGAGAGTGGGGAGAGTGAGAGAAAGCGGGGAGAGAGGGGGGGAGAGAGAGAGGGGAGGAGGAAGAGAGAGTGGGGAGAGTGAGAGAAAGAGGAAGAGAGGGGGGGAGAGAGAGAGGGGAGGAGGAAGAGAGAGTGGGGAGAGTGAGAGAAAGAGGAAGAGAGGGGGGGAGAGAGAGAGGGGAGGAGGAAGAGAGAGTGGGGAGAGTGAGAGAAAGAGGAAGAGAGGGGGGAGAGAGAGAGAGAAAGCGGGGAGATTGAGAGAACTGAACAGCCTCAATTCGTCGGTGCATGGACTCTACAAGGTGTCGAAAGTGTTCCACAGGGATGCTGGCCCATGTTGACTCCAATGCTTCCCACAGTTGTGTCAAGTTGGCTGGATGTCCTTTAGGTGGTGGACCATTCTTGATACACACAGGAAACTGTTGAGTGTGAAAACCCCAGCAGCGTTGCAGTTCTTGACACACACCGGTGCGCTTGGCACCTACAGTGCCTTGCAAAAGTATTCACCCCCCTTGGCGTTTTTCCTATTTTGTTGCATTACAACCTGTAATTTAAATGGATTTTTATTTGGATTTCACGTAATGGACATACACAAAAGAGTCCAAATTGGTGAAGTGAAATGAAAAAAATTACTTGTTTAATTTTTTTTAATTTTTTAATTTTTTAAATGGAAAAGTGGTGTGTGCATATGTATTCACCCCCTTTGCAATGAAGCCCCTAAATAAGATCTGGTGCAACCAATTACCTTCAGAAGTCACATAATTAGTTAAATAAAGTCTACCTGTGTGCAATCTAAGTGTCACATGATCTGTCACATGATCTCAGTATATATACACCTGTTCCATTATTAAATAATGGAAAGGATATGGCACCACAACAAACCTGCCAAGAGAAGGCCGCCCACCAAAACTCATGGACCAGGCAAGGAGGGCTATAATCAGAGGCAACAAAGGGACCAAAGATAACCCTGAAGGAGCTGCAAAGCTCCATAATGGAGAGTGGAGTATATGTCCATATTACCACGTTAAGCCATACACTCCACAGAGCTGGGCTTTACGGAAGAGTGGCCAGAAAAAAAGCCATTGCTTAAAGAAAAAAATTTGCAAACATGTTTGGTGTTCGCCAAAAGGCATGTGCGAGACTCCCCAAACATATGAAAGAAGATACTCTTGTCAGATGAGACTAAAATTGAGCTTTTTGGCCATCAAGGAAAATGCTGTCTGTGGCAAACCCAACACCTCCCATCACCCCGAGAACACCATCCCCACAGTGAAGCATGGTAGTGGCAGCATCATTCTGTGGGGGTGTTTTTCATCAGCAGGGACTGGGAAATGGGTCAGAATTGAAGGAATGATGGATGGCGCTAAATATAAGGAAATTCTTGAGGGAAACCTGTTTCCGTCTTCCAGAGATTTGAGACTGGGACGGAGGTTCACCTTCCAGCAGGACAATGACCCTAAGCATACTGCCCAAGCAACACTTGAGTGATTTAAGGGGAAGCATTTAAATATCTTGGAATGGCCTAGTCAAAGTCCAGACCTCAATCCAATTGAGAATCTGTGGTATAACTTAAAGATTGCTGTACACCAGCGGAACCCATCCAACTTGAATGAGCTGGAGCAGTTTTGCCTTGAAGAATGTGAAAAATCCCAGTGGCTAGATGTGCCAAGCTTACAGAGACATACCCCAAGAGACTTGCAGCTGTAATTGCTGCAAAAGGTTCCTCTACAAAGTATTAACTTTGTAGATGAAGGTGAATAGTTATAGGTTTTGTAGGTGAATAGTTATGCATGCTCAAGTTTTCAGTTGTATTGTCTTATTTCTTGTTTGTTTCACAATGAAAAATAGTTTGCACCTTCAAAGTGCACCTTCAAAGTAGGCATTTTGTGTAAATCAAATGATACAAACCCTAAAAAAAAACAATTTTAATTCCAGGTTGTAAGGCAACGAAATAGAAAAAATACCAAGTGGGGTGAATACTTTCGCAAGCCACTGTACTACCATACCCCCATTCAAAGGCACTTAAAACGTATGTATTTTACCCTCAGACTGGCACATATACACAATCAATGTCTCTATTGTCTTGAAAACAAATCCTTCTTTAACCTGTCTCCTCACCTTCATCTACACTGATTGAAGAGATTTAACAGGTAACATCAATAAGGGATCATAGCTTTCACCCGGATTCACCTGGTCAGTCTATGCCATGGAAAGAGCAGGTGTTCTTAATGTTTTGTATACTCAGTGTATATATCAATGACTTGGTGAGGGCAGAAGAACAGCCTGCAGCACCTCAATCTACTACAATCTGATGTCAAACGTCTACTGTTGGCTGATCATCTGGTGCTTCTGTCCCCAACCAAGGAGGGCCTAGATCACCTAGATCTTCTGCACAGTCTCTGTTAGACCGGGGTCCTGACAGTGTTACTAAAAAGGTCCAGTTGCCAGGCCCACAAATACAAATTCCATCTGGACACCGTTACCCTAGAGCACACAAAAAATTATACATACCTCGGCCTAAACATCAGCGCCACAAGTAACTTCCACAAAGCTGTGAACGATCTGAGACAAGGCAAGAAGGGCCTTCTATGCCATCAAAAGGAACATACAATTTGACATCCCAATGAGGATCTGGCAAAAAACACTTGAATCAGTTATAGAACCTCATCAACCAAGAATTGACAAAATGGGACAAACACCAAATTGTGACTCTGCATGCAGAATTGTGAAAAAATATAGTCTGTGTATAACGTAAAACACCAAATAATGCATGCAGAGAAGAATTAGGATGATACCCGCTAATGATCAAAATCCTGAAAAGAGACGTTAAATTCTACAGCCACCTAAAAGGAAGCGATTCCAAAACCTTCCATAACAACGCCATCACCTACAGAGAGATGAACCTGGAGAAGAGTCCCTTAAAAAAACAGAGCAAACTAGAATGCTATTTGGCCGTAACAGAGAGTACACAGTGGCAGAATACCTGACCACTGTGACTGACCCAAACTTAAGGAAAGCTTTGACTTTGTACAGACTCAGTGAGCATAGCCTTGCTATTGAGAGAGGCTGCCGTAGGCAGACCTGGCTCTCAAGAGAAGACAGGCTATGTGCACACTGCCCACAAAATGAGATGGAGACTGAGCTGCACTTCCTAACCTTCTGCCAAATGTATGACCATATTAGACACATATTTCCCTCGGATTATACAGAGAAACAATGAATTTGAAAACAAATCCAATTTTGATAAACTCCCATATCTACTGGGTGAAATACCACAGTGTGCATCACAGCAGCAGGATTTGTGACCTGTTACCACAAGAAAAGGTCAACCAGTGAAGAACAAACACCGTTGTAAATACAACCCATATTTATGCTTATATATTTTCCCTTTAACTATTTTGACAACGTTACAACACTGTATACAGCCATAATATGACATTTGTCTTTATTCTTTTGAAACTTTTGTGTAATGTTTACTGTTCTTTTCTGATTGTGCATTTCACTTTTGTTTATTATCAATTTCACTTGCTTTGGCAATGTAAACATGTTTCCCATGCCAATAAAGCCCTTTGAATTGAATTGAATTGAGAGAGCGAGAGCAAGAGAGAGAGATCATCTGTCCATCTCTTGATCCTCCGTTCTGATCCTCCTCTCTCCCTCTCCCTCTCCCTCTCCCTCTCCCTCTCTCTCTTTCTCTCTCTCTCTCTTTCTCTCTCTCTCTCTCTCTCTCTTTCTCTCTCTCTTTGGTAGCGGTCTGGGAAGTGGAGGGCTGAGTCACTGCCTGTATCCCAAATAGCACCATATTTCCTTTATAGTGCACTACTTCTGCTACTGTTTATAGAAGCTCTTCTTGATTTTAAAAGTCCCACCAGGACACCTTTTGATGGATTCTGCTTGTATGACATTATTTATGACATACTTCATACAAACAATCAGATTTCAAAGAGAAGTATTGATATATAAAAGCCTCCATTAAATGTACCCATATACATACCCTCCTCTCTCTCTCTCTCTCTCTCTCTCTCTCTCTCTCTCTCTCTCTCTCTCTCTCTCTCTCTCTCTCTCTCTCTCTCTCTCTCTCTCTCTCTCTCTCTCTCTCTCTCTCTCTCTCTCTCTCTCTCTCTCTCTCTCTCTCTCTCTCTCTCTCTCTCTCTCTCTCTCTCTCTCTCTCTCTCTCTCTCTCTCTCTCTCTCTCTCTCTCTCTCTCTCCTCGTACCCCTGGGTGCAGTTGGCGTGGCAGGGGTGACACTCGTTGTTGGCCTCGGCATATTTGAAGATGAAGCTGTTGGTGCCTTGGAGGCCGTCGGGGCACTTTTCCACACAGTTGGGCCCGTCTTTGAAGTGAAGACAGGTCACACATTGATCTGGGCCCTGAGAGGTAGAGGGAGAGAGATGGAAGAGGAGGAAGAGGAGGAGAAGAAGGAGAAAGAAGAGGAGAAGGAAGAGGAGGAGGAGGGGAGGGGAGGAAGTGGGGGAAAGAAGAGGGGGAATAAGAAGAGGAGGAGGATGAGAAGGAGGATGTAAAGGAGATGGATAGAAGAGGAAGAGGAGGATGAGAAGGAGTAAGTAAAGGAGATGGATAGAAGAGGAAGAGGAGGATGAGAAGGAGTAAGTAAAGGAGATGGATAGAAGAGGAAGAGGAGGATGAGAAGGAGTAAGTAAAGGAGATGGATAGAAGATGAAGAGGAGGATGAGAAGGAGTAAGTAAAGGAGATGGATAGAAGATGAAGAGGAAGAGACATTGACCACATATCAGCACGTCAACACAGTTCACACTTCTGAACAAGCATCCGGGATGGATTGAGACAGCAGATATAAACACATGGAGGAAGAGAGACGATAGAGAGATGGGTCTGTGGATGAAACGTCTGCTGTGGGCTTGGACACCTCATGTACGGTTAATGAGTGTGTTTGTCTGGTTGATAGACAGCCTTTCACCTTCAGGTCTGACTAAATGACAGCTGTAACCCCTCCCCATCAATACACTATCTCCCTGCCGAGCTGTGTCAATGTATTGTGTCCCTCTGACTGTGTGTGTGTGTGTGTGTGTGTGTGTGTGTGTGTGTGTGTGTGTGTGTGTGTGTGTGTGTGTGTGTGTGTGTGTGTGTGTGTGTGTGTGTGTGTGTGTGTGTGTGTGTGTGTGTGCGCTTGGGTGGGTGTGTGTGTGTGTGTGTGTGCATTGATGCATCTGATGATTGACACCTGTGTTATTTACTTCTGAGCTGTGACTGGACTGCAGGAGACACTGCAAGACACGGTGAAACACTGCGTATCACCGTCAGAGAGACTATTTTCCTCCACTCCTCCCTGTCCTCCTCCGGGGGTCCTTTACACAAGTATCACATTCCACAAATAGGGCTTTAACAGGGGACTGTAAAACAGGGGCTCCATGACAGCTGGATATATCATGAGCCCTAAACCATGGAGAGTTATACACCACTGTCCATACGCCACATATAAAACAAGATTAGAGTCCTACTACGTGGCAGGGGAGATGATTTAAATCAACCTTGGGTTGTTATAGATCCAGGCGGAGGGAGAGGGACGTGGGGGGTTTCAAGGGCTTTCAAACGGGTGGCATTTTAAAGGGAAATTCTAGCATTTAGAAGAGGGCAGGTGGGAATGGATGAGGGACTTCCGGTGCGTTCTCTGTGGAAGGTCAGAGGCTGTCAAAAACACATATCCTTCTGGAATGCGTTTTACCTTCGTAGCTGACGTGGTACTTTATTTATCTCCATAAAACCAGATTTGAGGCGTTCAGGAACATCTCCCCTGATCAGTACGCATAACAGTTGGTTACGATGTGTAGTCAGGAAAAACTCAGTGGCCTAACAGTACAGTACACTGTAACTCCTAAAAGTCAAACTCTCCAGACAGGATGTGACATCAACAAGGGGTCTGTTCTGGAGGCAGCTCTGCAGATTGGTCCCAATCTGGCACAGCCACAAAGTCATAAAATCTGATTTTAAACCTAAACTTAACCATAACCGTACTGCTAACCCTAATGCCTAACCCTAACCTTAACCCTAACCTTAACCCTAACCCTAACCTTAACCCTAACCATAACCCTAACCATAACCTTACTGCTAACCCTAATGCCTAACCCTAACCTTAACCCTAACCTTAACCCTAACCTTAACCTTACTGCTAACCCTAATGCCTAACCCTAACCTTAACCCTAACCCTGACCTTACTGCTAACCCTAATGCCCAACCCTAACCCTAACCTTAACCCTGACCTTAACCCTGACCTTAAATTGAGACCAAGAAGCTTTCATACATATTTTGTTTTCATACATTTTTACAATAGAGCCAATTTTGACTTTGCAGCTGGCCTATCTAAGGGGAAATAGCTCAGTTCTGCCTCCAGGACAAGATTCATGATAATAAACGTCAACCTGCACCCAAAGAACACACAGGTTCAGGGCTAGGTGGAACACCGATGACAGTTGCCGTGGTGATCATTCTACTTACCGTTCCGAGGCAGGTCATGGTCTTGTCCTGAGACTTCTCACACTGGCTGTCACATTCCAGACATACTGAACCATTGGTAAACTCACGCTCATCTCTAAAGAGGAGAGAGAGAGAGAGAGAGAGAGAGAGAGAGAGAGAGAGAGAGAGAGAGAGAGAGAGAGAGAGAGAGAGAGAGAGAGAGAGAGAGAGAGAGAGAGAGAGAGAGAGAGAGAGAGAGAGAGAGAGACAGACAGACAGAGAGAGAGAGAGAGAGAGAGAGAGAGAGAGAGAGAGAGAGAGAGAGAGAGAGAGAGAGAGAGAGAGAGAGAAAACAGGCTTAGCAGAGTCAATATGTCTGATATAGTAGCAGGCTTAGCAGAGTCAATATGTCTGATATAGTAACAGGCTTAGCAGAGTCAATATGTCTGATATAGTAACAGGCTTAGCAGAGGCAACATGTCTGATATAGTAACAGGCTTAGCAGAGTCAATATGTCTGATATAGTAACAGGCTTAGCAGAGTCAATATGTCTGATATAGTAACAGGCTTAGCAGAGTCAATATGTCTGATATAGTAACAGGCTTAGCAGAGGCAACATGTCTGATATAGTAACAGGCTTAGCAGAGTCAATATGTCTGATATAGTAACAGGCTTAGCAGAGTCAATATGTCTGATATAGTAACAGGCTTAGCAGAGTCAGTCAATATGTCTGATATAGTAACAGGCTTAGCAGAGTCAATATGTCTGATATAGTAACAGGCTTAGCAGAGTCAATATGTCTGATATAGTAACAGGCTTAGCAGAGTCAGTCAATATGTCTGATATAGTAACAGGCTTAGCAGAGTCAATATGTCTGATATACTGTAGTAACAGGCTTAGCAGAGTCAATAAATATGTCTGATATAGTAACAGGCTTAGCAGAGTCAATATGTCTGATATAGTAACAGGCTTAGCAGAGTCAATATGTCTGATATAGTAACAGGCTTAGCAGAGTCAATATGTCTGATATAGTAGCAGGCTTAGCAGAGTCAATATGTTTGATATAGTAACAGGCTTAGCAGAGTCAATATGTCTGATATACTGTAGTAACAGGCTTAGCAGAGTCAATATGTCTGATATAGTAACAGGCTTAGCAGAGTCAATATGTCTGATATAGTAACAGGCTTAGCAGAGTCAATATGTCTGATATACTGTAGTAACAGGCTTAGCAGAGTCAATATGTCTGATATAGTAACAGGCTTAGCAGAGTCAATATGTCTGATATAGTAACAGGCTTAGCAGAGTCAATATGTCTGATATAGTAACAGGCTTAGCAGAGTCAATATGTCTGATATAGTAACAGGAGGGGAGGGGAGGGGAGGGGAGGGGAGGGGAGGGGAGGGGAGGGGAAGAGAAGAGGGGAGCAGGGGAGGAGGGGAAAGAATGGGAGGAGGGGAAGATAGGAGAGAAGGAGGGGAGGAGAGGAGAGGAGTGGAGAAGAAGAAAGGAGGGGAGGGGGGGAAGAGAAGGAAGAAGGAAGAGATGAGGGCAGGAGAGGAGAGGAGGAGAAGGGATATCGACACCCCGCTGTTTGTGTCCACATCAGCACCACCATCAGATAATGCTTTGAAGGATGGTGTCGGTGAATATGGGGCTGGCTGTCAATAGGCTGGCTGTCGATAGTATACTTTTCAGATGTGAGAGATTGTCGATCCTACTGGGACCAAGACTCAGCAGAGTGGAGGGATACAGTACAGTACACAAACAGGTAGGCCCTACTTTCTCTCAGCAAGGAAATGCTGGGTCTATGGAAGCAGTTCGATGGGTTCAGGTTATGTTGTAACTGTCTTGCAGTTGGGGAAATGGTTTATCATGGCTCTATAATGCTACTCAACTGCTCAATTCTAAATCGACCCTAGCCCACTCCTGTATATCTGAGAAGATTGGATAGATACTGTATAAGCATTATGGGTAATTGCTTCACATTGCCTTCTGATTGGCTAGGTGGTGGAAACGTCCAATCTAGTCTCCTCTAGAGATCTACAGAGGGGACTAGGGAGTAGTAGGCTAGAGGTTGATTTGGAATTCAGCATGCGTGATATTGTAGAGAATCCTGTATATCATTAGAGGGGATGTGATGGGTTGGAGAAAGGGTCAGATATGATGAGGAATCAGAATCCTGTATATCATTAGAGAGGATGTGAGGGGTTGGAGAAAGGGTCAGATATGATGAGGAATCAGAATACTGTATATCATTAGAGAGGATGTGAGGGGTTGGAGAAAGGGTCAGATATGATGAGGAATCAGAATACTGTATATCATTAGAGGGGATGTGATGGGTTGGAGAAAAGGTCAGATATGATGAGGAATCAGAATCCTGTATATCATTAGAGGGGATGTGATGGGTTGGAGAAAGGGTCAGATATGATGAGGAATCAGAATCCTGTATATCATTAGAGGGGATGTGATGGGTTGGAGAAAGGGTCAGATATGATGAGGAATCAGAATACTGTATATCATTAGAGGGGATGTGATGGGTTGGAGAAAGGGTCAGATATGATGAGGAATCAGAATACTGTATATCATTAGAGGGGATGTGATGGGTTGGAGAAAGGGTCAAATATGATGAGGAATCAGAATACTGTATATCATTAGAGGGGATGTGATGGGTTGGAGAAAGGGTCAGATATGATGAGGAATCAGAATACTGTATATCATTAGAGGGGATGTGATGGGTTGGAGAAAGGGTCAGATATGATGAGGAATCAGAATACTGTATATCATTAGAGGGGATGTGATGGGTTGGAGAAAGGGTCAAATATGATGAGGAATCAGAATACTGTATATCATTAGAGGGGATGTGATGGGTTGGAGAAAGGGTCAGATATGATGAGGAATCAGAATACTGTATATCATTAGAGGGGATGTGATGGGTTGGAGAAAGGGTCAGATATGATGAGGAATCAGAATACTGTATATCATTAGAGGGGATGTGATGGGTTGGAGAAAGGGTCAGATATGATGAGGAATCAGAATACTGTATATCATTAGAGGGGATGTGATGGGTTGGAGAAAGGGTCAGATATGATGAGGAATCAGAATACTGTATATCATTAGAGGGGATGTGATGGGTTGGAGAAAGGTCAGATATGATGAGGAATCAGAATACTGTATATCATTAGAGGGGATGTGATGGGTTGGAGAAAGGGTCAGATATGATGAGGAATCAGAATACTGTATATCATTAGAGAGGATGTGATGGGTTGGAGAAAGGGTCAGATATGATGAGGAATCAGAATACTGTATATCATTAGAGGGGATGTGATGGGTTGGAGAAAGGTCAGATATGATGAGGAATCAGAATACTGTATATCATTAGAGGGGATGTGATGGGTTGGAGAAAGGTCAGATATGATGAGGAATCAGAATACTGTATATCATTAGAGGGGATGTGATGGGTTGGAGAAAGGGTCAGATATGATGAGGAATCAGAATACTGTATATCATTAGAGGGGATGTGATGGGTTGGAGAAAGGGTCAGATATGATGAGGAATCAGAATCCTGTATATCATTAGAGGGGATGTGATGGGTTGGAGAAAGGTCAGATATGATGAGGAATCAGAATACTGTATATCATTAGAGGGGATGTGATGGGTTGGAGAAAGGGTCAGATATGATGAGGAATCAGAATACTGTATATCATTAGAGGGGATATGATGAGTTGGAGAAAGGGTCAGATATGATGAGGAATCATGGCTCTGTCTCAGTCCCAAATGACACCCTATTCCCTATATAGTACAATACTATATACTATATAGTACAGATCCCTATGGGCCCTGGTCTGAAATAGTGCACTATATAGGGGATAGGGTGTCATTTGAGACACATAGGGTATCTATTCTACGCCCTGTTCCAATCATCAGATCAAGCATCAGTCCAGGTAAATAGCCAGTACATATAAAAATAGCATGTTCAATTGGACAGGGAGCAGCGTGCCACCACACCAAAGGGCACCAAAGGGCAGTCCACCCTTCTCCATCCTCCCTCCTCCCTTCCCCCTCCGCCCTCTTCCCTCTCCCTCTCGCCGCCCTCCACCCTCCTCCCTCTCCACTCCTCCCTCCTCCCTCCACCCTCTACCCTCCTCCCTCTCTCCGCCCTCCACCCTCCACCCTCCACCCTCCTCCCTCTCTCCGCCCTCCACCCTCCACCCTCCACCCTCCTCCCTCTCTCCGCCCTCCACCCTCCTCCCTCCTCCCTCCTCCATCCAACCACCTTCCTCCCTCCCTCCCTCCCTCCCTCCACCCTCCTCCCTCCACCCTCCCACCACCCTCCTCCATCCAACCACCCTCCACCCTCTTCCTTCCTCCCTCCCTCCCACCTCCACCTTCACCTCTCCACCCTCCTCTCCTCCATTTCTCTCTCCTCTTTTTTAAACTAAATTAGATTTTTTTTCTCAGGAAGCAGTGTCCAGAGGAATCCTTTTGAAAAGGCTGGGTGGTGGAAGAAGACTGTCTTTTGTTCAGAGAAAAATGGAGGAGAATCACGGAAGACAAAGGAAGGTTCCACGGCGGTTGTTCCCCGCTGAATTGAACGTTCCTTTCCATTCATTCCGTTGGTTCCTTCTCGTTGGCTTTCCTTGTGCGTTGCAGTTGGTTGGGGCGTGTACGCCAAGCGCACACCACGGTCTTCAGGGAGGAGGGGCTGATGGGGATTAGCAGCATTTTAGCAGGAATCTGGAAGGACTGAGGCTCGTTCAGGTCGAGTGGTGCCTGCGCCAGAGGCGAACCTGACGCCACACGGCCAACTCACGAGAACAACTTTTTTAATTAAACACTTTCAAGGTTTTCTAATCCTCCTCCCTCCGTTCCCCCGCGGCCACGAGAGCACACAATTTTTTCTTTCTGTCTCCCCGTTCTTTTATTCGCTGGCCTTTCAGTGTGAGAATTAACTTGCCTCTCATTTAGAAAGGCACAGAGATGGAGAGTTAAAGAGACCTAGTTTTAAAAACCAGAAGCCAATCAGTTTGACTACAGTTTTGGCCAAAAGTTTTGAGAATGACACAAATATTAATTTTCACAAAGTCTGCTGCCTCAGTTTATATGATGGCAATTTGCATATACTCCAGAATGTTATGAAGAGTGATCAGAGGAATTGCAATTAATTGCAAAGTCCCTCTTTGCCATGCAAATGAACCAATGAATCCCCCCAAAACATTTCCACTGCATTTCAGCCCTGCCACAAAAGGACCAGCTGACATCATGTCAGTGATTCTCTCGTTAACACAGGTGTGAGTGTTGACGAGGACAAGGCTGGAGATCACTCTGTCATGCTGATTGAGTTCGAAAAACAGACTGGAAGCTTCAAAAGGAGGGTGGTGCTTGGAATCATTGTTCTTCCTCTGTCAACCATGGTTACCTGCAAGGAAATACGTGCCGTTATCATTGCTTTGCACAAAAAGGGCTTCACAGGCAAGGATATTGCTGCCAGTAAGATTGCACCTAAATCAACCATTTATCGGATCATCAAGAATTTCAAGGAGAGCGGTTAAATTGTTGTGAAGAAGGCTTCAGGGCGCCCAAGAAAGTCCAGCAAGCACCAGGACCGTCTCCTAAAGTTGATTCAGCTGTGGGATCGGGGCACCACCAGTACAGAGCTTGCTCAGGAACGGCAGCAGGCAGGTGTGAGTGCATCTGCACACACAGTGAGGTGAAGACTTTTGGAGGATGGCCTGGTGTCAAGAAGGGCAGCAAAGAAGACACTTTTCTCCAGGAAAAACAGGGACAGACTGATATTCTGCAAAAGGTACAGGGATTGGACTGCTGAGGTCTGGGGTAAAGTCATTTTCTCTGATGAATCCCCTTTCCGATTGTTTTGGGCATCCGGAAAAAATATTGTGAGCGCTACCATCAGTCCTGTGTCATGCCAACAGTAAAGCATCCTGAGACCATTCGTGTGTGTGGTGCTTCTCAGCCAAGGGAGTGGGTTCACTCACAATTTTGCCTAAGAACACAGCCATGAATAAAGAATGGTACCAACACATCCTCCGAGAGCAACTTCTCCCAACCATCCAGGAACAGTTTGGTAACGAACAATGCCTTTTCCAGCATGATGGTGCACCTTGCCATAAGGCAAAAGTGATAACTAAGTGGCTCGGGGAACAAATCATAGATGTTTTGGGTCCATGGCAAGGAAACTCCCCAGACCTTAATCCTATTGAGAACTTGTGGTCAATCCTCAAGAGGCGGGTGGACAAACAAAACCCCACAAATTCTGACAATCTCCAAGCATTGATTACGCAAGAATGGGCTGCCATCAGTCAGGATGTGGCCCAGAAGTTAATTGACAGCATGTCAGGGCGGATTGCAGAGGTCTTGAAAAAGAAGGGTCAACACTGCAAATATTGACTCTTTGCATCAACTTCCCGTAATTGTCATTAAAAGCCTTTGACACTTATGAAATGCTTGTAATTATACGTCAGTATTCCATAGTAACATCTCACAAAAATATCTAAAGACACTGAAGCAGCACATTTTGTGGAAATAAATATTTGTGTCATTCTCAAAACTTTTGGCCACGACTGTATATAGCCATTAGCTATAGGAGGGCTATAGGAGGGCTACAGGAGGTCTACAGGAGGAATATGACGCTATATTAGGCTATAAGAGGGCTATACGAGGCTATTTCAGGGCTATAGGAAGGATATAAGAGGCTATAGGAGGGCTATAGGAGGCTATAGGAGGGCTATAGGAGGCTATAGGAGGGCTATAGGAGGGCTATATGAGGCTATAGGAGGGCTATAGGAGGCTATAGGAGGCTATAGGAGGGCTATATGAGGCTATAGGAGGGCTATAGGAAGGATATAGGAGGCTATAGGAGGGCTATAGGAGGCTATAGGAGGCTATAGGAGGGCTATAGGAGGGCTATAAGAAGGATATAGGAGGGCTATACGAGGCTATAGGAGGGCTATAGGAAGGATATAGGAGGCTATAGGAGGGCTATAGGAGGCTATAGGAGGCTATAGGAGGGCTATAGGAGGGCTATATGAGGCTATAGGAGGGCTATAGGAGGCTATAGGAGGCTATAGGAGGGCTATAGGAGGGCTATATGAGGCTATAGGAGGGCTATACGAGGCTATAGGAGGGCTATAGGAAGGATATAGGAGGGCTATAGGAGGGCTATAGGAGGGCTATAGGAGGCTATAGGAGGGCTATAGGAGGGCTATATGAGGCTATAGGAGGGCTATACGAGGCTATAGGAGGGCTATAGGAAGGATATAGGAGGCTATAGGAGGCTATAGGAGGGCTATAGGAAGGATATAGGAGGCTATAGGAGGGCTATAGGAGGGCTATACGAGGCTATAGGAGGGCTATAGGAAGGATATAGGAGGGCTATACGAGGCTATAGGAGGGCTATAGGAAGGATATAGGAGGCTATAGGAGGGCTATAGGAGGCTATAGGAGGCTATAGGAGGGCTATAGGAGGGCTATATGAGGCTATAGGAGGGCTATAGGAAGGATATAGGAGGCTATAGGAGGGCTATAGGAGGCTATAGGAGGCTATAGGAGGGCTATAGGAGGGCTATATGAGGCTATAGGAGGGCTATACGAGGCTATAGGAGGGCTATAGGAAGGATATAGGAGGGCTATACGAGGCTATAGGAGGGCTATAGGAAGGATATAGGAGGGCTATACGAGGCTATAGGAGGGCTATAGGAAGGATATAGGAGGGCTATAGGAGGGCTATACGAGGCTATAGGAGGGCTATAGGAAGGATATAGGAGGCTATAGGAGGGCTATAGGAGGCTATAGGAGGCTATAGGAGGGCTATAGGAGGCTATATGAAGGCTATAGGAAGGATATAGGAGGCTATAGGAGGGCTATAGGAGGCTATAGCAGGGCTATAGGAAGGATATAGGAGGCTATAGGAGGGCTATACGAGGCTATAGGAGGGCTATAGGAAGGATATAGGAGGGCTATATGAGGCTATAGGAGGGCTATACGAGGCTATAGGAGGGCTATAGGAAGGATATAGGAGGCTATAGGAGGGCTATAGGAGGCTATAGGAGGCTATAGGAGGCTATAGGAGGGCTATAGGAAGGATATAGGAGGGCTATACGAGGCTATAGGAGGGCTATAGGAAGGATATAGGAGGCTAAAGGAGGGCTATAGGAGGCTATAGGAGGCTATAGGAGGGCTATAGGAGGGCTATATGAGGCTATAGGAGGGCTATACGAGGCTATAGGAGGGCTATAGGAAGGATATAGGAGGGCTATACGAGGCTATAGGAGGGCTATAGGAAGGATATAGAAGGGCTATAGGAGGGCTATAGGAGGCTATAGGAGGCTATAGGAGGGCTATAGGAGGCTATATGAAGGCTATAGGAAGGATATAGGAGGCTATAGGAGGGCTATAGGAGGCTATAGCAGGGCTATAGGAAGGATATAGGAGGCTATAGGAGGGCTATACGAGGCTATAGGAGGGCTATAGGAAGGATATAGGAGGCTATAGGAGGGCTATAGGAGGCTATAGGAGGGCTATAGGAGGGTATAGGAGGGCTATAGGAGGGTATAGGAGGGCTATAGGAGGGCTATAGGAGGGTATAGGAAGGCCAGATTGGCAGGGTTTGCATTTTGCATGTGAGCTCAATGAAGAGCAGCTAAAGCATTGGGAGGACAACACATACTGTTGAACACAGGTCTAGTGCATGTCTGCAGTGCTCTGTCTACGAGGTAAGCCGATCGATCAAGATGTCATGTACCACCTCCTGCCTGCTGCCTCCTGCCTCTCCACGTGATCACAGCTCGGTTCTCACAGAGGACGTCGTTATCCAGCTGCTCTTTACCCCCCTCCTCCTCTTCATCTTCTTCAAAGTCTCAGCTGTGAGCTGTTTTTCCTGCCGACTTCAAACACCCCCTCCCACATACAGCACACTGAGAGGAGAACTGGGCATGATGGGAGAAACACAGACACTGGTTCCCTCTGTGAGGACAGCCTAACCTGACTCCAGACCCTGGTTCCCCCTGTGAGGACAGGCTAACCTGACACCAGACCCTGATTTCCCCTGTGAGGACAGGCTAACCTGACTCCAGACCCTGATTCCCCCTGTGAGGACAGGCTAACCTGACACCAGACCCTGATTCCCCCAGTGAGGACAGGCTAACCTGACACCAGACCCTGATTCCCCCTGTGAGGACAGGCTAACCTGACACCAGACCCTGATTCCCCCTGTGGGGACAGGCTAACCTGACACCAGACCCTGGTTCCCCCTGTGAGGACAGGCTAACCTGACTCCAGACCCTGGTTCCCCCTGTGAGGACAGGCTAACCTGACTCCAGACCCTGATTCCCCTGTGAGGACAAGCTAACCTGACTCCAGACCCTGGTTCCCCCTGTGAGGACAGGCTAACCTGACACCAGACCCTGGTTCCCCCTGTGAGGACAGGCTAACCTGACTCCAGACCCTGATTCCCCTGTGAGGACAAGCTAACCTGACTCCAGACCCTGATTCCCCCTGTGAGGACAGGCTAACCTGACTCCAGACCCTGATTCCCCCAGTGAGGACAGGCTAACCTGACACCAGACCCTGGTTCCCCCTGTGAGGACAGGCTAACCTGACACCAGACCCTGGATCCCCCTGTGAGGACAGGCTAACCTGACTCCAGACCATGATTCCCCCTGTGAGGACAGCCTAACCTGACTCCAGACCCTGGTTCCCCCTGTGAGGACAGGCTAACCTGACACCAGACCCTGGTTCCCCCTGTGAGGACAGGCTAACCTGACACCAGACCCTGATTCCCCCTGTGAGGACAGGCTAACCTGACTCCAGACCCTGGATCCCCCTGTGAGGACAGGCTAACCTGACACCAGACCCTGATTCCCCCTGTGAGGACAGGCTAACCTGACACCAGACCCTGATTCCCCCTGTGGGGACAGGCTAACCTGACACCAGACCCTGGATCCCCCTGTGAGGACAGGCTAACCTGACTCCAGACCCTGGATCCCCCTGTGAGGACAGGCTAACCTGACACCAGACCCTGATTCCCCCTGTGAGGACAGGCTAACCTGACTCCAGACCCTGATTCCCCCTGTGAGGACAGGCTAACCTGACTCCAGACCCTGGTTCCCCCTGTGGGGACAGGCTAACCTGACTCCAGACCCTGATTCCCCTGTGAGGACTGCCTAACCTGACTCCAGACCCTGGTTCCCCCTGTGAGGACAGGCTAACCTGACTCCAGACCCTGATTCCCCCTGTGGGGACAGGCTAACCTGACACCAGACCCTGGAACCCCTGTGAGGACAGGCTAACCTGACTCCAGACCCTGGTTCCCCCTGTGAGGACAGGCTAACCTGACTCCAGACCCTGATCCCCCCTGTGGGGACAGGCTAACCTGACACCAGACCCTGGAACCCCTGTGAGGACAGGCTAACCTGACTCCAGACCCTGATTCCCCCTGTGGGGACAGGCTAACCTGACACCAGACCCTGGAACCCCTGTGAGGACAGGCTAACCTGACACCAGACCCTGGATCCCCCTGTGAGGACAGGCTAACCTGACACCAGACCCTGGTTCCCCCTGTGAGGACAGGCTAACCTGACTCCAGACCCTGGATCCCCCTGTGAGGACAGGCTAACCTGACACCAGACCCTGGATCCCCCTGTGAGGACAGGCTAACCTGACTCCAGACCCTGATTCCCCCTGTGGGGACAGGCTAACCTGACTCCAGACCCTGATTCCCCCTGTGGGGACAGGCTAACCTGACTCCAGACCCTGATTCCCCCTGTGGGGACAGGCTAACCTGACTCCAGACCCTGGTTCCCCCTGTGAGGACAGGCTAACCTGACACCAGACCCTGATTCCCCCTTGTAGGGAAAGGCTAACCTGACTCCAGACCCTGGATCCCCCTGTGAGGACAGGCTAACCTGACACCAGACCCTGATTCCCCCTGTGAGGACAGGCTAACCTGACTCCAGACCCTGGATCCCCCTGTGAGGACAGGCTAACCTGACACCAGACCCTGATTCCCCCTGTGAGGACAGGCTAACCTGACTCCAGACCCTGGAACCCCTGTGAGGACAGGCTAACCTGACTCCAGACCCTGGAACCCCTGTGAGGACAGGCTAACCTGACACCAGACCCTGGAACCCCTGTGAGGACAGGCTAACCTGACTCCAGACCCTGGATCCCCCTGTGAGGACAGGCTAACCTGACTCCAGACCCTGGAACCCCTGTGAGGACAGGCTAACCTGACTCCAGACCCTGGATCCCCCTGTGAGGACAGGCTAACCTGACTCCAGACCCTGGAACCCCTGTGAGGACAGGCTAACCTGACACCAGACCCTGGAACCCCTGTGAGGACAGGCTAACCTGACACCAGACCCTGGATCCCCCTGTGAGGACAGGCTAACCTGACACCAGACCCTGGATCCCCCTGTGAGGACAGGCTAACCTGACACCAGACCCTGGATCCCCCTGTGAGGACAGGCTAACCTGACACCAGACCCTGATTCCCCCTGTGAGGACAGGCTAACCTGACACCAGACCCTGGAACCCCTGTGAGGACAGGCTAACCTGACTCCAGACCCTGGAACCCCTGTGAGGACAGGCTAACCTGACACCAGACCCTGGATCCCCCTGTGAGGACAGGCTAACCTGACTCCAGACCCTGGATCCCCCTGTGAGGACAGGCTAACCTGACACCAGACCCTGGAACCCCTGTGAGGACAGGCTAACCTGACACCAGACCCTGATTCCCCCTGTGAGGACAGGCTAACCTGACTCCAGACCCTGGATCCCCCTGTGAGGACAGGCTAACCTGACACCAGACCCTGATTCCCCCTGTGAGGACAGGCTAACCTGACTCCAGACCCTGATTCCCCCTGTGAGGACAGGCTAACCTGACACCAGACCCTGGATCCCCCTGTGAGGACAGGCTAACCTGACTCCAGACCCTGATTCCCCCTGTGAGGACAGGCTAACCTGACACCAGACCCTGGATCCCCCTGTGAGGACAGGCTAACCTGACTCCAGACCCTGGATCCCCCTGTGAGGACAGGCTAACCTGACTCCAGACCCTGATTCCCCCTGTGAGGACAGGCTAACCTGACTCCAGACCCTGGATCCCCCTGTGAGGACAGGCTAACCTGACACCAGACCCTGGATCCCCCTGTGAGGACAGGCTAACCTGACTCCAGACCCTGATTCCCCCTGTGAGGACAGGCTAACCTGACACCAGACCCTGATTCCCCCTGTGGGGACAGGCTAACCTGACACCAGACCCTGGAACCCCTGTGAGGACAGGCTAACCTGACACCAGACCCTGGATCCCCCTGTGAGGACAGGCTAACCTGACACCAGACCCTGGTTCCCCCTGTGAGGACAGGCTAACCTGACTCCAGACCCTGGATCCCCCTGTGAGGACAGGCTAACCTGACACCAGACCCTGGATCCCCCTGTGAGGACAGGCTAACCTGATTCCAGACCCTGATTCCCCCTGTGGGGACAGGCTAACCTGACTCCAGACCCTGGTTCCCCCTGTGAGGACAGGCTAACCTGACACCAGACCCCGATTCCCCCTGTGAGGACAGGCTAACCTGACTCCAGACCCTGGATCCCCCTGTGAGGACAGGCTAACCTGACACCAGACCCTGATTCCCCCTGTGAGGACAGGCTAACCTGACTCCAGACCCTGGATCCCCCTGTGAGGACAGGCTAACCTGACACCAGACCCTGATTCCCCCTGTGAGGACAGGCTAACCTGACTCCAGACCCTGGAACCCCTGTGAGGACAGGCTAACCTGACTCCAGACCCTGGAACCCCTGTGAGGACAGGCTAACCTGACACCAGACCCTGGAACCCCTGTGAGGACAGGCTAACCTGACTCCAGACCCTGGATCCCCCTGTGAGGACAGGCTAACCTGACTCCAGACCCTGGAACCCCTGTGAGGACAGGCTAACCTGACTCCAGACCCTGGATCCCCCTGTGAGGACAGGCTAACCTGACTCCAGACCCTGGAACCCCTGTGAGGACAGGCTAACCTGACACCAGACCCTGGAACCCCTGTGAGGACAGGCTAACCTGACACCAGACCCTGGATCCCCCTGTGAGGACAGGCTAACCTGACACCAGACCCTGGATCCCCCTGTGAGGACAGGCTAACCTGACACCAGACCCTGGATCCCCCTGTGAGGACAGGCTAACCTGACACCAGACCCTGATTCCCCCTGTGAGGACAGGCTAACCTGACACCAGACCCTGGAACCCCTGTGAGGACAGGCTAACCTGACTCCAGACCCTGGAACCCCTGTGAGGACAGGCTAACCTGACACCAGACCCTGGATCCCCCTGTGAGGACAGGCTAACCTGACTCCAGACCCTGGATCCCCCTGTGAGGACAGGCTAACCTGACACCAGACCCTGGAACCCCTGTGAGGACAGGCTAACCTGACACCAGACCCTGATTCCCCCTGTGAGGACAGGCTAACCTTACTCCAGACCCTGGATCCCCCTGTGAGGACAGGCTAACCTGACACCAGACCCTGATTCCCCCTGTGAGGACAGGCTAACCTGACTCCAGACCCTGATTCCCCCTGTGAGGACAGGCTAACCTGACACCAGACCCTGGATCCCCCTGTGAGGACAGGCTAACCTGACTCCAGACCCTGATTCCCCCTGTGAGGACAGGCTAACCTGACACCAGACCCTGGATCCCCCTGTGAGGACAGGCTAACCTGACTCCAGACCCTGGATCCCCCTGTGAGGACAGGCTAACCTGACTCCAGACCCTGATTCCCCCTGTGAGGACAGGCTAACCTGACTCCAGACCCTGGATCCCCCTGTGAGGACAGGCTAACCTGACACCAGACCCTGGATCCCCCTGTGAGGACAGGCTAACCTGACTCCAGACCCTGATTCCCCCTGTGAGGACAGGCTAACCTGACACCAGACCCTGATTCCCCCTGTGAGGACAGGCTAACCTGACTCCAGACCCTGGATCCCCCTGTGAGGACAGGCTAACCTGACTCCAGACCCTGATTCCCCCTGTGAGGACAGGCTAACCTGACTCCAGACCCTGGATCCCCCTGTGAGGACAGGCTAACCTGACTCCAGACCCTGGATCCCCCTGTGAGGACAGGCTAACCTGACTCCAGACCCTGGATCCCCCTGTGAGGACAGGCTAACCTGACTCCAGACCCTGGATCCCCCTGTGAGGACAGGCTAACCTGACTCCAGACCCTGGATCCCCCTGTGAGGACAGGCTAACCTGACTCCAGACCCTGGATCCCCCTGTGAGGACAGGCTAACCTGACTCCAGACCCTGGATCCCCCTGTGAGGACAGGCTAACCTGACTCCAGACCCTGGATCCCCCTGTGAGGACAGGCTAACCTGACTCCAGACCCTGGATCCCCCTGTGAGGACAGGCTAACCTGACTCCAGACCCTGGATCCCCCTGTGAGGACAGGCTAACCTGACTCCAGACCCTGGATCCCCCTGTGAGGACAGGCTAACCTGACTCCAGACCCTGGATCCCCCTGTGAGGACAGGCTAACCTGACTCCAGACCCTGATTCCCCCTGTGAGGACAGGCTAACCTGACTCCAGACCCTGGATCCCCCTGTGAGGACAGGCTAACCTGACTCCAGACCCTGGATCCCCCTGTGAGGACAGGCTAACCTGACTCCAGACCCTGGATCCCCCTGTGGGGACAGGCTAACCTGACTCCAGACCCTGGTTCCCCCTGTGGGGACAGGCTAACCTGACTCCAGACCCTGGATCCCCCTGTGAGGACAGGCTAACCTGACTCCAGACCCTGGATCCCCCTGTGAGGACAGGCTAACCTGACTCCAGACCCTGGATCCCCCTGTGAGGACAGGCTAACCTGACTCCAGACCCTGGATCCCCCTGTGAGGACAGGCTAACCTGACACCAGACCCTGGAACCCCTGTGAGGACAGGCTAACCTGACTCCAGACCCTGGATCCCCCTGTGAGGACAGGCTAACCTGACACCAGACCCTGGATCCCCCTGTGAGGACAGGCTAACCTGACACCAGACCCTGGAACCCCTGTGAGGACAGGCTAACCTGACTCCAGACCCTGGATCCCCCTGTGAGGACAGGCTAACCTGACTCCAGACCCTGGATCCCCCTGTGAGGACAGGCTAACCTGACACCAGACCCTGGAACCCCTGTGAGGACAGGCTAACCTGACTCCAGACCCTGGATCCCCCTGTGAGGACAGGCTAACCTGACACCAGACCCTGGATCCCCCTGTGAGGACAGGCTAACCTGACACCAGACCCTGGATCCCCCTGTGAGGACAGGCTAACCTGACACCAGACCCTGGAACCCCTGTGAGGACAGGCTAACCTGACTCCAGACCCTGGATCCCCCTGTGAGGACAGGCTAACCTGACTCCAGACCCTGGATCCCCCTGTGGGGACAGGCTAACCTGACTCCAGACCCTGGATCCCCCTGTGAGGACAGGCTAACC
>NC_052313.1:54869281-54886781 GCF_016432855.1 Salvelinus namaycush
ATATGGGAGGAGACAGAGAGGTAAGGGGTGGTACAGACATCAGGATTGGTTAGGAGACAGAGAGGTAAGGGGTGGTACAGGCATCAGGATTGGTTAGGAGACAGAGAGGTAAGGGGTGGTATATGGGAGGAGACAGAGAGGGAAGGGGTGGTATATGGGAGGAGACAGAGAGGTAAGGGGTGGTACAGACATCAGGATTGGTTAGGAGACAGAGAGGTTAGGGGTGGTACAGACATCAGGATTGGTTAGGAGACAGAGAGGTTAGGGGTGGTAAATGGGAGGAGACAGAGAGGGAAGGGGTGGTATATGGGAGGAGACAGAGAGGGAAGGGGTGGTATATGGGAGGAGACAGAGAGATTAGGGGTGGTATATGGGAGGAGACAGAGAGGTTAGGGGTGGTAAATGGGAGGAGACAGAGAGGGAAGGGGTGGTATATGGGAGGAGACAGAGAGGGAAGGGGTGGTATATGGGAGGAGACAGAGAGGTTAGGGGTGGTATATGGGAGGAGACAGAGAGGTTAGGGGTGGTATATGGGAGGAGACAGAGAGGTAAGGGGTGGTACAGACATCAGGATTGGTTAGGAGACAGAGAGGTAAGGGGTGGTACAGGCATCAGGATTGGTTAGGAGACAGAGAGGTAAGGGGTGGTATATGGGAGGAGACAGAGAGGGAAGGGGTTGTATATGGGAGGAGGCAGAGAGGGAAGTGGCGGTATATGGGAGGAGACAGAGAGGTTAGGGGTGGTATATGGGAGGAGACAGAGAGGTTAGGGGTGGTACAGACATCAGGATTGGTTAGGAGACAGAGAGGTTAGGGGTGGTAAATGGGAGGAGACAGAGAGGGAAGGGGTGGTATATGGGAGGAGACAGAGAGGTTAGGGGTTGTATATGGGAGGAGACAGAGAGGGAAGTGGCGGTATATGGGAGGAGACAGAGAGGTAAAGGGTGGTATATGGGAGGAGACAGAGAGGTTAGGGGTGGTATATGGGAGGAGACAGATAGGTAAGTGGCGGTATATGGGAGGAGACAGAGAGGTTAGGGGTGGTATATGGGAGGAGACAGAGAGGGATGGGGTGGTATATGGGAGGAGACAGAGAGGGATGGGGTGGTATATGGGAGGAGACAGAGAGGGATGGGGTGGTATATGGGAGAAGACAGAGAGGGATGGGGTGGTATTTGGGAGGAGACAGGGAGGTAAGGGGTGGTATAAGGGAGGAGACAGAGAGGTAAGGGTGGTATATGGGAGGAGGCAGAGAGGTTAGGGGTGGTAAATGGGAGAAGACAGAGAGGTAAGGGGTGGTATATGGGAGGAGACAGAGAGGGAAGGGGTGGTATATGGGAGGAGGCAGAGAGGTTAGGGGTGGTAAATGGGAGAAGACAGAGAGGTAAGGGGTGGTATATGGGAGGAGGCAGAGAGGTTAGGGGTGGTAAATGGGAGAAGACAGAGAGGTAAGGGGTGGTATATGGGAGGAGACAGAGAGGGAATGGGTGGTATATGGGAGGAGACAGAGAGGGATAGGGTGGTATATGGGAGGAGACAGGGAGGTAAGGGGTGGTATAAGGGAGGAGACAGAGAGGTAAAGGGTGGTAGATGGGAGTAGACAGAGAGGTAAGGGGTGGTATAAGGGAGGAGACAGAGAGGTAAAGGGTGGTAGATGGGAGTAGACAGAGAGGTAAGGGGTGGTAGATGGGAGTAGACAGAGAGGTAAGGGGTGGTAGATGGGAGTAGACAGAGAGGTAAGGGGTGGTACAGACATAAAATAATGTGAGTTCTGGTATGTGGGTACCTTTGGGACAGATGTCATTATGGGGGTACCTTTGAGACAGATGTCATTATGGGGATACCTTTGAGACAGATGTCATTATGGGGATACCTTTGGGACAGATGTCATTATGGGGATACCTTTGGGACAGATGTCATTATGGGGGAACAGTATGTGGGTACCTTTGAGACAGATGTCATTATGGGGATACCTTTGGGACAGATGTCATTATGGGGGAACAGTATGTGGGTACCTTTGAGACAGATGTCATTATGGGGATACCTTTGGGACAGATGTCATTATGGGGGTACCTTTGAGACAGATGTCATTATGGGGGAACAGTATGTGGGTACCTTTGGGACAGATGTCATTATGGGGGTACCTTTGGGACAGATGTCATTATGGGGGTACCTTTGGGACAGATGTCATTATGGGGGTACCTTTGAGACAGATGTCATTATGGGGATACCTTTGAGACAGATGTCATTATGGGGATACCTTTGGGACAGATGTCATTATGGGGATACCTTTGGGACAGATGTCATTATGGGGGAACAGTATGTGGGTACCTTTGGGACAGATGTCATTATGGGGATACCTTTGGGACAGATGTCATTATGGGGGTACCTTTGAGACAGATGTCATTATGGGGGTACCTTTGGGACAGATGTCATTATGGGGGTACCTTTGGGACAGATGTCATTATGGGGATACCTTTGGGACAGATGTCATTATGGGGATACCTTTGAGACAGATGTCATTATGGGGATACCTTTGAGACAGATGTCATTATGGGGATACCTTTGGGACAGATGTCATTATGGGGGAACAGTATGTGGGTACCTTTGGGACAGATGTCATTATGGGGGTACCTTTGGGACAGATGTCATTATGGGGATACCTTTGGGACAGATGTCATTATGGGGATACCTTTGGGACAGATGTCATTATGGGGGAACAGTATGTGGGTACCTTTGGGACAGATGTCATTATGGGGGTACCTTTGGGACAGATGTCATTATGGGGGTACCTTTGGGACAGATGTCATTATGGGGGTACCTTTGAGACAGATGTCATTATGGTGGTACAGTATGTGGATACTTTTGGGACAGATGTCATTATGGGGGTACAGTATGTGGGTACCTTTGGGACAGATGTCATTATGGGGGTACAGTATGTGGGTACCTTTGGGACAGATGTCATTATGGGGGTACAGTATGTGGGTACCTTTGGGACAGATGTCATTATGGGGGTACAGTATGTGGGTACCTTTGGGACAGATGTCATTATGGGGGTACAGTATGTGGGTACCTTTGGGACAGATGTCATTATGGGGGTACAGTATGTGGGTACCTTTGGGACAGATGTCATTATGGGGGTACAGTATGTGGGTACCTTTGGGACAGATGTCATTATGGGGGTACAGTATGTGGATACCTTTGGGACAGATGTCATTATGGGGGTACAGTATGTGGGTACCTTTGGGACAGATGTCATTATGGGGGTACAGTATGTGGATACCTTTGGGACAGATGTCATTATGGGGGTACAGTATGTGGGTACCTTTGGGACAGATGTCAGTGCAGGGGATGCACATCTTGATGCGGTTCTCCTCCACTTCCATCTTGTTGCTGGGACAAGCCCTCACACAGGAGCTGTGGTCCACCACAAAGTTATCTGGGACACAACACACAGATATACACTAACGTTACTCTACACGTTACAGAAACTCTTCCACAGGGCTGTCCTACATGGTTGTGTATAACGTTACTCTACACTTTACAGAAACTCTTCCACAGGGCTGTCCTACATGGTTGTGTATAACGTTACTCTACACGTTACAGAAACTCTTCCACAGGGCTGTCCTAGATGGTTGTGTATAACGTTACTCTACACGTTACAGAAACTCTTCCACAGGGCTGTCCTACATGGTTGTGTATAACGTTACTCTACACTTTACAGAAACTCTTCCACAGGGCTGTCCTAGATGGTTGTGTATAACGTTACTCTACACGTTACAGAAACTCTTCCACAGGGCTGTCCTACATGGTTGTGTATAACGTTACTCTACACTTTACAGAAACTCTTCCACAGGGCTGTCCTACATGGTTGTGTATAACTTTACTCTACACTTTACAGAAACTCTTCCACAGGGCTGTCCTACATGGTTGTGTATAACGTTACTCTACACTTTACAGAAACTCTTCCACAGGGCTGTCCTACATGGTTGTGTATAACGTTACTCTACACGTTACAGAAACTCTTCCACAGGGCTGTCCTACATGGTTGTGTATAACTTTACTCTACACTTTACAGAAACTCTTCCACAGGGCTGTCCTACATGGTTGTGTATAACGTTACTCTACACTTTACAGAAACTCTTCCACAGGGCTGTCCTACATGGTTGTGTATAACGTTACTCTACACGTTACAGAAACTCTTCCACAGGGCTGTCCTACATGGTTGTGTATAACGTTACTCTACACGTTACAGAAACTCTTCCACAGGGCTGTCCTAGATGGTTGTGTGCATGTGTCTGTGTCAGTCCCCTGAATTGATTTGTACATCAATAGTTTTGAAGACATTCAGGTTGAAACATTGCACTCAATAAAATGTGGAACATTCATGGTGTGGGTCATGGGTCATGGGTCATGCCAGTGTTATGCATGGTGTGGGTCAAGGGTCATGCCAGCGTTATGCATGGTGTGGGTCAGGTAACCAGTTCTTACGGGGACACTTCTCCACACAGAAGGATCCATAGGTGTACTTGGCCCGTGGGTTGGATTCCAGCTGGAAGGTGGTGGGGTTGTACACAAAGGGCTGGGGGCACTGGGTCACACACGCCCCGCTGTCGTTGAAGTTGGTGCAGGCCTGGAGAGGAAACATTAGGAACATGCACACAGTCTGAGGGTATAGGAGCGTGGGGTAGGACTCAATTAGACCAGCCACAGTAATGTACATTGACGTGGTCTTTGTTTAGAAACTACTGTCCGGGCAAACACATCTTATTCTGAAATGTGGAAGCATGACGTGTTAGAGCCGTCTACCTAGAAGTGGTATGTTTTACAACAGACTACCCTAAACCATATGGTGATTTTACTTCACAGTGGGATACAGAGCTATTATGTAAATACTACAAGGATGGTTAGATGGGATTGAGCCCTGAGGAACACAGGGACACACCACTGTTTACTGTTTACTACATGAACAGTCGTTTTTAGCCAGGTTTAATCATATTACAGTATACAGGTCATACTGTATCTGCAGCCAAAACACTCTTATCCTCCAGGTCATACTGGATCTGTAGCCAAAACACTCTTATCCTCCAGGTCATACTGTATCTGCAGCCAAAACACTCTTATCCTCCAGGTCATACTGTATCTGCAGCCAAAACACTCTTATCCTCCAGGTCATACTGTATCTGCAGCCAAAACACTCTTATCCTCCAGGTCATACTGGATCTGCAGCCAAAACACTCTTATCCTCCAGGTCATACTGGATCTGTAGCCAAAACACTCTTATCCTCCAGGTCATACTGTAACTGCAGCCAAAACACTCTTATCCTCCAGGTCATACTGGATCTGCAGCCAAAACACTCTTATCCTCCAAGCCTCCAGACACACCATATTTGAGTCAACTGTGAGTCAAATAGAAGCCATTGATCCGAAGGCTAAATGGTGAAATGTTTTTCTCATAAAACGTTGAACTTGTCTGTCGTCAGTGTTTGCGACCTCTAATAGTGACTAGTAATTGAATTGGATAAGGCTCTATAAGTTACAGCTGTAATATCGCTCTGTTAGTAGAAAACATACCTTCATTAAATGAACAGAAAATGTTAGGGGATGAAGGATCATAATTAGAATAATAAATTAGCCATTTGGTTGTTTCATCTGAGGAGGAGTCAGTAGACTTCTACAGTCTATTAAACACACAGAGATGTGTCTTTCAGTAACTGGGGAATTAGAACATTTGTGTGAATTCTGTTGTTGTGTTGGGAGAGTAATGTGTGTGTGTGTGTGTGTGTGTGTGTGTGTGTGTGTGTGTGTGTGTGTGTGTGTGTGTGTGTGTGTGTGTGTGTGTGTGTGTGTGTGTGTGTGTGTGTGTGTGTGTTTGTGTGTGTGAGGGGGGTTAACTGTGGATAACTGTGTAGGTGTCTGTGTGTATGCGCGGGCATGTTTGTGTGAGCGTATGTGTGTGTGTGTGTGTGTGTATGTGTGTGTGTGTGTGTGTGTGTGTGTGTGTGTGTGTGTGTGTGTGTGTGTGTGTGTGTGTGTGTGTGTGTGTGTGTGTGTGTGTGTGTGTGTGTGTGTGTATGTGTGTGTGTGTGTTTGTAGGTGTGTGTGCGTGTGTCCACATACGAAGCAGTCTGTGTCCTTGGGTCCCGAGCAGCCCCCAGCACACTCCCTGTGGCAACAGTTACTGACGTAGGGGCCGAAGCAACGGCCGTCACACTGCTCAGCACACACAGTCTTGGTCACTGTGGAGAGCACAGGGTTTACATTACTGACACAGGTATACACACACACGCACACACACACGCACACACACACAATGCACTGCCAGTTATATAGTGTAAGTTATAGCTCTCCATAGAAAATGCCTGATATGGAACGTGGTCAATTCTAAATCAATCCCTACACCCCTGTTGTATGCCACTGGGTTTATATCCTGTTGAGAAGAGAAGAGGACCCCAACAACACACACACACTTCACACAGTGGCATAATAATTCTGGGTTGTCAAAGCCTTGCGTTTAAGTGCTCACTTCCTGTCCCTCTGTGTGGGAACATAATGAAGCGGTAGGACAGAAAGCTGTGGAGCTCTTAGCTCTATTATTCTGACTGAGGAACGGCAGAGAAAAGACCAATCACTCTCTATGGTTGTCTATGACGACTGGAGTTCACCCTGTCATTGCGCAGAGGAGTGTTACAGTGAACTCCTCAGCTGCTTGATCTCTCTCTGTTTCTCTCGCTCTTTCTCTTTCTGTTTCTCTCCCTCTTTCTCTTTCTGTTTCTCTCCCTCTTTCTCTTTCTGTTTCTCTCACTCTTTCTCTTTCTGTTTCTCCCGCTCTTTCTCTCTCTGTTTCTCTCGCTCTTTCTCTTTCTGTTTCTCTCGCTCTTTCTCTCTCTGTTTCTCTCGCTCTTTCTCTCTCTGTTTCTCTCGCTCTTTCTCACTCTGTTTCTCTCGCTCTTTCTCTATCTGTTTCTCTCCCTCTTTCTCTTTCTGTTTCTCTCGCTCTTTCTCTTTCTGTTTCTCTCGCTCTTTCTCTCTCTGTTTCTCTCCCTCTTTCTCTTTCTGTTTCTCTCGCTCTTTCTCTTTCTGTTTCTCTCGCTCTTTCTCTCTCTGTTTCTCTCCCTCTTTCTCTTTCTGTTTCTCTCGCTCTTTCTCTTTCTGTTTCTCTCCCTCTTTCTCTTTCTGTTTCTCTCGCTCTTTCTCTTTCTCTGTTTCTCTCGCTCTTTCTCTCTCTGTTTCTCTCCCTCTTTCTCTTTCTGTTTCTCTCGCTCTTTCTCTCTCTGTTTCTCTCCCTCTTTCTCTATCTGTTTCTCTCCCTCTTTCTCTTTCTGTTTCTCTCGCTCTTTCTCTTTCTGTTTCTCTCGCTCTTTCTCTCTCTGTTTCTCTCCCTCTTTCTCTTTCTGTTTCTCTCGCTCTTTCTCTCTCTGTTTCTCTCGCTCTTTCTCTCTCTGTTTCTCTCCCTCTTTCTCTTTCTGTTTCTCTCGCTCTTTCTCTTTCTGTTTCTCTCGCTCTTTCTCTCTCTGTTTCTCTCGCTCTTTCTCTTTCTGTTTATCTCCCTCTTTCTCTCTCTGTTTCTCTCGCTCTTTCTCTCTCTGTTTCTCTCGCTCTTTCTCTTTCTGTTTATCTCCCTCTTTCTCTCTGTTTCTCTCCCTCTTTCTCTCTCTGTTTCTCTCTCTCTTTCTGTTTCTCTCGCTCTTTCTCTTTCTGTTTCTCTCTCTCTGTTTCTCTTTCTGTTCATCTCTCTCTCTCTTGCTCTCTCTGACCTTGTGTGTGTGTGTGTGTGTGTGTGTGTGTGTGTGTGTGTGTGTGTGTGTGTGTGTGTGTAATACGTACAGCTTTGGCACTGGTTGTCCTGATGGCCCCAGCAGCGTCCGTTACAAGAGCGATGACATCGTTTGCCTGCGGACCACACACACACACACACACACACACACACACACACACACACACACACACACACACACACACACACACACACACACACACACACACACACACACACACACACACACACACACACACACACACACACACACACAAACATGTCAGATAACCATCCACACAAACACAAACCTCCATCCTCCAACCCACCACCCACAAACATCCTCTCACCACACATTAACCGTTCCCCCTAAACACACCCTTTCTCAGAAACCACCCCCACACTCACCCACTCACTGAGAGTGGGTGAGTGTGTGCTCTGAGGGTGGGTGAGTGTGCTCTGAGAGTGGGTGAGTGTGCTCTGAGAGTGGGTGAGTCTGCTCTGAGAGTGGGTGAGTGTACTCTGAGAGTGGGTGAGTGTGCTCTGAGAGTGGGTGAGTGTACTCTGAGAGTGGGTGAGTGTGCTCTGAGAGTGGGTGAGTGTGTGCTTTGAGAGTGGGTGAGTGTACTCTGAGAGTGGGTGAGTGTACTCTGAGAGTGGGTGAGTGTGCTCTGAGAGTGGGTGAGTGTACTCTGAGAGTGGGTGAGTGTGCTCTGAGAGTGGGTGAGTGTACTCTGAGAGTGGGTGAGTGTACTCTGAGAGTGGGTGAGTGTACTCTGAGAGTGGGTGAGTGTACTCTGAGAGTGGGTGAGTGTGCTCTGAGAGTGGGTGAATGTACTCTGAGAGTGGGTGAGTGTGCTCTGAGAGTGGGTGAGTGTGCTCTGAGAGTGGGTGAGTGTACTCTGAGAGTGGGTGAGTGTGCTCTGAGAGTGGGTGAGTGTACTCTGAGAGTGGGTGAGTGTGCTCTGAGTGTGGGTGAGTGTGCTCTGAGAGTGGGTGAGTGTACTCTGAGAGTGGGTGAGTGTGCTCTGAGAGTGGGTGAGTGTGCTCTGAGAGTGGGTGAGTGTGCTCTCATTGTTCTCGCTGGCTCTCTCTGGGTCTACAGTAAGTATGAGGGACAAGGATCCACTCCCCAGTCAAGTCATCTCTCTGAGGCATAAAGTGGGGACATGACACATAACAGTTATCATAGCCCACCGTCAGTGAGCGTGAATGGACCTGTCATCATCAGGCTTTAATTGACTGTGTGGTAATTACATGCTGAAGTGGAGGGCTGAGTGAATGTCACCCTCGGCCCCCTGCCTGCCTGTGAAATTACGCCTAGCTCACTCCAAAAATGATTATGTTAAATAGCGACCCAATCTGGCAACCTCAAAGTAAGCCTCAATCTGGCAACCTGGGCTCCCATGCACGCCGAGCCACTCTCTCATTTTATGCCAACTCTTATTGTCTTATACTCCCTCTTCCTCTGTTCTCTCTTCTGTCCTCTCCTCTGTCCTCTCTTCTGTCCTCTCTTCTGTCCTCTCTTCTGTCCTCTCTTCTGTCCTCTCCTCTGTCCTCTCCTCTGTCCCCTTCTCTGTCCTCTCATCTGTCCTCTACTCTGTCCTCTCCTCTGTCCTCTCCTCTGTCTTCTCATCTGTCCTCTCCTCTGTCCTCTCATCTGTCTTCTCATCTGTCCTCTCCTCTGTCCCCTTCTCTGTCCTCTCATCTGTCCTCTCTTCTGTCCTCTCTTCTGTCCTCTCTTCTGTCCTCTCTTCTGTCCTCTCATCTGTCCTCTCATCTGTCCTCTCCTCTGTCCTCTCATCTGTCTTCTCATCTGTCCTCTCATCTGTCCTCTCATCTGTCTTCTCATCTGTCCTCTCCTCTGTCCTCTCTTCTGTCCTCTCTTCTTCTTCTTCTTCTTCTTCTTCTTCTTCTTCTTCTAACATCTCAAACAGACATTATAGTGAAGGACACCTTGTGGGGAGAAACTACATGCTCACTCGAGCGTTGTGTGACATTTTGTGGTCATACGTGCTGTTTTTAGTGATCACTGTGACATTCAGTGACATTTTCTACACTGATATTGAATGCATATCATGCCCTCACTTTTCTTTGGCATACAATGCAATCTAGGGAGGGGAAAACAAATTGAAAATGTGGAGAAGGTTTGGGGGACTGGACTTGGAACTAAAATGGCTGTGTGTTTTGACACACAATGGCCGGTAGCCAATGGCTGTGTGTTTTGACACACAATGGCCGGTAGCCATATCAGTGTTCCAAACACTTTGATTGGAGCTGGCTGTCAGCTTTAGTGAGCTTTATGTGCAGCTGAGACAGAATCACCATGGGCCTGGCTGCATAGCAACACAACCACCTCCATGTGAGTTTAATCACTGATCTATTGTGATGCTGCTTCCAACTCACCTTCAGCAAAACAGAGAAAAAGGATACAAAAAAAGGAACATTTTAACAATATAATTTGTATGAAACTGAGGAAATATGTAAGCGTGTGAAGGTGTGAAGGTGTGTGTGTGTATATTGTGCACCTTGGAAGTTTAGAGAAGCATCCCTCAATATTTTTATCAGCACCTCGACCACCCCTCCCTCTCAGCGTTGTGGTTTCTCCCCATACTCACATCCAAGGCCACTGTTGTTGGACGGTACCACCAAGAGTTCAGCTTGGGGGTTCTTGATGATGTCTCTCCAGTGGATGGTGTCGGCGTGGCACAGGAACTTGTTCTGGTCAACATAAACCCCCCCGTTCAGGATCTCTGTGCAGAGAAGGACACACATATACACATAATAAGCACATAACCATTAACATGTATGTATGTATGTATGTATGTATGTATGTATGTATGTATGTATGTATGTATGTATGTATGTATGTGTGTGTGTGTGTGTGTGTGTGTGTGTGTGTGTGTGTGTGTGTGTGTGTGTGTGTGTGTGTGTGTGTGTGTGTGTGTGTGTGTGTGTGTGTGTGTGTGTGTGTATGCATGCATGCGTGTATGCGTGTGTATGCATGTATGCATGTATGTATGTATGTATGTATGTATGTATGTATGTATGTATGTATGTATGTATGTATGTATGTATGTATGTATGCATGTATGTACATGTTGGAGCAGAACATCAGTGCATGAAGGTTACTCCTGACCATTCCTGAACATGCTATGCATTTCTTTACTTCTAATCCCTGCAGATGTAAACTATTGAGTCAATGTGAAAAGGTAAAGGTGTGTTGTTGTCATAAGGCCAGGTATGCAGGCCTACCCTCCAGCAGTAGTCACTAGACTGCTCCATCCTGTTAAGTAGTGTTTACTGTCGCTTCTGAAAGGCGTCCATTGTTGATATGCTTTCATGCTACATCTACAAAGCTTCCTCTCCATCTACAAAGCTTCCCCTCCATCTACAAAGCATCCCCTCCATCTACAAACAGACGAATCCTCACTCAATGAATTCCTAGAAAATTCTATGTTCCCCCGTGACCTACTCCAGATACAGAAAGAAGGACACACAGCGGATAAAGGAAGGCTTTGGGTCAAACCCCCTCTTACGGTATTCCACTAATAGCAATAATATGTTTCTGTCGGAGGGTTATAGCCCTGACCAGATGTCTGCATAGGGAACCAGAACAATCTAGAATCCCGTACATATATCACTGTCTTTATATGACAATGTGCAAGTCAATTACAGGATTTGGACTCAATCATGTAGTTCCTCTCTGGATGAGTCTCAAGCTAACAGTAGAGTTTGTGTGTGTGCGTGTGTGTGTGTGTGTGTGTGCATCTGTGAGTGTGTGTGTGTGTGTGTGTGTGTGTGTGTGTGTGTGTGTGTGTGTGTGTGTGTGTGTGTGTGTGTGTGTGTGTGTGTGTGTGTGTGTGTGTGTGTGTGTGTGCGCGCGCGCGTGTGTGTGTGTGTGTGTGTATCATCCATGATGACCCCTGGTTCTGGGAACACCCTTGTCATAGTTAATGAAAAGAATCAGAAGTTATAATCCAGATTGGGCCGGATTAGGAAACATGCTCCACCAGTATATTATAGTCTCTGAACAGATTAGCAGCATATGAAAATATAAAGATGAGGCGTATTCAGATATTCAGAAATGTGGAGTAGTGGGGGAAGCTAATCATTATGAAGGAAATGGCTTGATTTAAACAAGGAACTCTCCCGTGGATAAAGATAAACTAAATTTTCTTCAAAGTATTTGACATGCTGGCGGTCTCCCTCGCCAGGGGATGGTCTATCATTGCAATTTCATCTACTAATATCACCTCGCACAAAGAAGGATTTTATCAAAGGGATGTTTTACATGTAAATGTATCAGACTGTTATAAGAGAACATTCTGTACCAATTACAATGGTATGCATGGAGCCTAAATATTCAGGGCGTTTGTATCTTATTCAATCATAGAATGTGATTCAATAGAGAATAGTCAGGAGGATATTCAGGATTGTGGCAAAAGTATGTTGATTAGATTCTCCCTGGATTGTTGATGCTGGTGCCTCCATAGAACTTCTCCATCACATTGTCCTCACAGAAATATGCTTACTCTGGATGTCTTCTTAGATTCTATGGATGTCTTCTTAGATTCTATGGATGTCTTCTTAGATTCTATGGATGTCTTCTTAGATTATATGGATGTCTTCTTAGATTCTATGGATGTCTTCTTAGATTCTATGGATGTCTTCTTAGATTCTATGGATGTCTTCTTAGATTCTATGGATGTCTTCTTAGATTCTATGGATGTCTTCTAAGATTCTATGGATGTCTTCTTAGATTCTATGGATGTCTTCTTAGATTCTATGGATGTCTTCTTAGATTCTATGGATGTCTTCTTAGATTCTATGGATGTCTTCTTAGATTATATGGATGTCTTCTTAGATTCTATGGATGTCTTCTTAGATTCTATGGATGTCTTCTTAGATTCTATGGATGTCTTCTTAGATTCTATGGATGTCTTCTTAGATTCTATGGATGTCTTCTAAGATTCTATGGATGTCTTCTTAGATTCTATGGATGTCTTCTGAGATTCTATGGATGTCTTCTTAGATTCTATGGATGTCTTCTTAGATTCTATGGATGTCTTCTTAGATTCTATGGATATCTTCTTAGATTCTATGGATGTCTTCTGAGATCATATACAGTATTATCTGACACAATATTAGAAACCACAGAGATAGCAGTGAGGAGGAAGAAGAGAGGATGTGAGTCGTTTGCAGGACCTCCATGACAGCAGTCCATTAGTCAATGCCAAAATAGTATCCTTTCACTGTAGAGAAACAGTTTGAAGAGTCTGAGGGCGAGAAAGAAAGAAAGCATAGAGAGAGGAAACATGGAGATCCTCAAACACCCCAGACCATCCATTCACTATCTACCTCCTTGCAGTGAACAGTATTTGACCTTCTTGATGGATGTTTACAGTACATTACTGTACATGGCTGTTGAGGACATTGCGTTGCTGCGTCCTACATGACCACTGTGGGGCTAAAGGGATCTATGAGAGACAGGCCGTTAGAGAGGGGATTGAGGGAGGGAATCAGCAGCAGGCGTTTCTCTCAGATCCCGCCTAATTGGACGATGTAAGGCCATGGGCATTCAGGGCTTCAAAGGACATTATTCATTGGCTGTTGAATGAGGGGTTGCTTCCAACCACTTGTTATCCTTTGAAATCCCAGAACACAAATAAATGAAGAGGTTCTAGATGATTCTATTCTTTGTGTGTGGCTGTGGCTTACGTTAGGATCACGTTATCTTAACCCATGTGTGGTGGTCATGTTTTAGTTTTTCACCCAATGTTCACGGGTCTGATGGACCCACAACATTATTGGGTTTTTAAAACAATACAGCCATAACAATTTATCGAAAAGACTTATATCAATTACAAGCAATATGGACAGCATCCATGGTTAATATTTACCTCTGCTAGTTCACATTTATCAATAAAAGCCCAATTCGTTATTTTGTTGTTGATAAAATGTGTTTTTTGTAAACAAAAGTTAAACTAGTTAAATAAAGGTTAAATAAAAAAATTAAAACATTTCAAAAAGAACTGAACAAATTGGAAGGACACATTTTACAGACAGTATTTTATGGAAATGATATATGAGCCCCATTGAACACAAATGAAGCCCGCTCTACACACCACATGAAGGACAGAGTTTTACTGTATTTGTGTTGCAAATGTATTACTTTGTCTTCCTGTCCTTCTTGGGTCCACACATCACAGCGCTTCTTCTTTGTCACGTTGGTAACAAGGATCTGGGAGACAGGCGCAGGAATGCGTAATAGTTTTTTAAATTATACCCCAAATTACGGCGTGCCGTGTAAAGGCACAGGCCCGTTGCAGCTGCCGAAGTTGCGGCGGCGTCGGACGGACCAGTAGCAGCGGCGTCGAACCGACCAGTAGCAGTGGCGTCGGACGGACCGGTTGTGGCGGCGTTGGACAGGCCAGTTGCAGCTGCCGAAGTTGCGGCGGCGTCGGACGGACCAGTAGCAGTGGCGTCGGACGGACCGGTTGTGGCGGCGTTGGACAGGCCAGTTGCAGCTGCCGAAGTTGCGGCGGCGTCGGACGGACCAGTAGCAGTGGCGTCGGACGGACCGGTTGTGGCGGCGTTGGACGAACCAGTAGCAGTGGCGTCGGACGGACCGGTTGTGGCGGCGTTGGACAGGCCAGTAGCAGTGGCGTCGGACGGACCGGTTGTGGCGGCGTTGGACAGGCCAGTTGTGGCTGCTGAAGTTGCGGGGGTGCCGGACGGACCAGTCACAGCGGAGTCGGACGGTCCATTCTCGCTGTCTCCCTTAATGTTCGATCATTCTGTCACGTTGGTAGCAATGATTCGGGAGACAGGCGCAGGAATGCTTAATAGGGTATTTTATTATAACCCAAATTATAGCGTGCCGTGTAAGGGCACAGGGACGAAGACCAAACAAACACTATACAAAGCACAGGTTTGAAACCCAAACAAAAGAGCGAGGAGTACCTCAAATATCTACACACGAGCACAATGATTAATAACACACGGGACGAGACCCGTAATCATCTACACAATCCACAAGGGCCCGAAAGCCAAAACACACAGCACAGGTACTCACACGCACCAACGGACATAGTAACAATAACGGACAGCACCATGGTGAACAAAGGGCACGTATATACAAATACAACCAGTGGAAATAGGAGCCAGGTGTGAGCGATGAATGTTCCAGAGGGATCTGTGACATTCTTGTTGCTACCGGCTGCAATCTAGAATTATGAAAATATTTAGTTCAGGAATTTTACTAACATCTCACTCACTCACATATATAGTTACAGCAGGCCAAGGTAAGAGAGTCAGACACACACACATGCAACAACATCACTCACAATTACTTCCGGTATTGGAGTTGTTGGTTCTGTGGGTCGGGCGGATGGGGCACCAGCATCCACCTCCTGAATCCTTTTGCAGCTGTAACCAGTCACCAGCTTGTCTAAATTGTCCACCCCTCCTTTTGTGGCATTGTAATCCATTGATTTCTGTTTTTTGATGTTCCTTGTAACAGATTCTCCCATCCCTATGCAGCGTACTCATGAGTACCACATTTTTGCCTTTCTTTGGCACTCAGGACACTAGGGACGTGTCGGCCATGAACACAAACTGAGAGGAATTGATAGGCCTGTTCCGTGTATTCAACAGCTGAGGTGGGAGCTCTGGTTTGTTTTTCCGTACTGTTCCCACCATTGTCAGCTTCCTCTTGAGGAGCTCCTGTCCCAGCTTGTGGGAATAGAAAAGTTATCGCAAGTGATGTTGGGGCCACGGAGTCCCTGTGTCACGTCCAGGACAACCCACATCCCTTGGTTCTTCTCAGGGGCTCCTCCATCTGGCTTCCCTGTATACACTTGCAAGTTCCACGCATATGATGAAGCAGTATTACAGGCAGCCCAGATCTTGATTCCAAATTTTGCGGGTTTAGACAGTATGTACTGTCTGAAGGGGCAGCGGCACCTAAATAGTATAAGCTGCTCATCAACAGCAACATTGGGCCCAGGGTTGTTAAACAGGGGAAGGTGGTCCACCCACTTCTCCCACACTGACCTGATTGCAGCTAGCTTGTCTCTCTGCCGCCGAGCTGGTCTGGTGTCTCTGTTATCGAAGCTGATAATCCTGGAAATAATGTGGAAGTTTTCCAGAGACATTGTTGCAATGAAAAGTTCTCTGCCAGTTTCTGCATCCCACAGAGATTCTGTGGATTCCCCATTGGATCTGAAAACACCAGCAAGGATAAGAACCTCAAAGTATGCATGTAAATGAGTTTGGTCCATTTTCTTCCATCTCTCTCCAAAAGCACGCCTTCCTTCCAAGTTAGTGCAGTCCAGAATGCTTTTATGGATGGTGTCTGGGATGAACAGTTCAAAAGAAGACTTTATGTCCTGCACATGAGTAACCGCCATCCGCGTCGGCCCCGGTTGCATCCTTATCACATTGACAGCCATGCGGGGTGTCTCATTCCTTAGGCAAGAAGACCATTCAATTTCAAACATGTTTGACATCCATCTTTCTCCTCCTGCAGGCTGCTGATGAGCTGGTTGCTGACGGACTGGTCCTGGGGCTGGTTGCTGACGGACTGGTCCTGGGGCTGGTTGCTGACGGACTGGTCCAGGGGCTGGTTGCTGACGGACTGGTCCTGGGGCTGGTTGCTGACGGACTGGTCCTGGGGCTGGTTGCTGACGGACTGGTCCAGGGGCTGGCTGCTGACGGACTGGTCCTGGGGCTGGTTGCTGACGGACTGGTCCAGGGGCTGGCTGCTGATGAGACCTGACTGCCCTTGACCAGCACAAAAACATTCTGTGGCGGACTGCAATAGCATCGAATAGTCCCTGCGATATGCAACTGTTCAGGGAAGTCAGGAACCAATACACGCAGTCAGTCAGGAAAGAAAAGGCTAGCTTTTTCAAACAGAAATTTGCATCCTGTAGCTCTAACTCCAAAAAGTTTTGGGACACTGTAAAGTCCATGGAGAACAAGAGCACCTCCTCCCAGCTGCCCACTGCACTGAGGCTAGGTAACACAGTCACCACCGATAAATCCATGATAATCGAACATTTCAATAAGCATTTCACTACGGCTGGCCATGGTTTCGTCCTGGCTACCCCAACCCCAGCCAAACACCCCCCCCCCGCAGCTACTTGCCCGAGCCTCCCCAGCTTCTCCTTCACCCAAATCCAGATAGCAGATGTTCTGAAAGAGCTGCAAAACCTGGACCTGTACAAATCAGCTGGGCTAGACAATCTGGACCCTCTCTTTCTAAAACTATCCGCCGCCATTGTTGCAACCCCTATTACCAGCCTGTTCAACCTCTCTTTCGTATCGTCCGAGATCCCTAAAGATTGGAAAGCTGCCGCGGTCATCCCCCTCTTCAAAGTGGGTGACACTCTAGACCCAAACTGTTATAAACCTATATCCATCCTGCCCTGCCTCTCTAAAGTCTTCGAAAGCCAAGTTAATAAACAGATCACTGACCATTTCGAATCCCACCGTACCTTCTCCGCTGTGCAATCCGGTTTCCGAGCTGGTCACGGGTGTACCTCAGCCACGCTTAAGGTACTAAACGATATCATAACCGCCATCGATAAAAGAGAGTACTGTGCAGCCATCTTCATCGACCTGGCCAAAGCTTTAGACTCTGTCAATCACCGTATTCTTATCGGCAGACTCAATAGCCTTGGTTTCTCAAATGATTGCCTCGCTTGGTTCACCAACTACTTCGCAGACAGAGTTCAGT
>NC_052313.1:54891781-54933593 GCF_016432855.1 Salvelinus namaycush
AACCCCACAAAGCTGAAGCATTTTGTAGCCATAGGTCAGGACAAAACTCCACGCTATGTCTCGTGTCATCAACCCCACAAAGCTGAAGCATTTTGTAGCCATAGCTCAGGACAAAACTCCACGCTATGTCTCGTGTCATCAACCCCACAAAGCTGAAGCATTTTGTAGCCATAGCTCAGGACAAAACTCCACGCTATGTCTCGTGTCATCAACCCCACAAAGCTGAAGCATTTTGTAGCCATAGGTCAGGACAAAACTCCACGCTATGTCTCGGTGTCATCAACCCCACAAAGCTGAAGCATTTTGTAGCCATAGGTCAGGACAAAACTCCACGCTATGTCTCGTGTCATCAACCCCACAAAGCTGAAGCATTTTGTAGCCATAGCTCAGGACAAAACACCACATTATGTCTCGGTGTCATCAACCCCACAAAGCTGAAGCATTTTGTAGCCATAGCTCAGGACAAAACGCCACGTTATGTCTCGGTGTCATCAACCCCACAAAGCTGAAGCATTTTGTAGCCATAGCTCAGGACAAAACACCACGCTATGTCTCGGTGTCATCAACCCCACAAAGCTGAAGCATTTTGTAGCCATAGCTCAGGACAAAACGCCACGTTATGTCTCGGTGTCATCAACCCCACAAAGCTGAAGCATTTTGTAGCCATAGGTCAGGACTTAAGCCACAGATTTACCTTTAAAGCATCCCTTTTAAGTGTCTATTAATCAACCCTGTTCTTCAGAGCCCTGAGGAACTACCTTGAACTATCTCCTAAATATAAATGGGGGAGTGGAGACGGGCTTAAGAGAAATACAGACAGGGTATAGATTGGATAAATTAAGTAAGAAGTGTGGGGGGGGTCTGTTTATGTGTTCGTACCTACATGTGTGTACTGTATGCCTCTGTGTGTGTGCGTGTGCGTATGTGTGCGTGTGTGTTTGTGCGTGTGCATGTGTGCCCTGGTGTGTAATCTCCATCAGTGCCTTGACCTCCACACTGGGCTGTGACACACTTCTGACAACCAACAGTACGGTGGTGAGGGTGTTGGGAAACAAATTGGGTGTGTGGGAAACAAATTGCCTTCATTTTTTAAAGCGCAACCTCTTTAAGAGAGGCCATTGGGCCTTATGGAACCAAAGTGATAACAAATGTGTGACTCGGAGAAGGAAAATGATCTCCCTTATTCTGGCTCTAGGGGGATGCGTTTTGAGAGGAGTATTTCTCTTTTAATGGGTTTGACTTACTTGGTGTTGAACGATGCTCAATAAAGAGATAGTGTACTCTGGCGGAGGTTAACTTCTGAGACAATAAAGAGATGGTGTACTCTGGCGGAGGTTAACTTCTGAGACAATAAAGAGACCATCTCCACCAGAGCAGACTAACTTCTGAGACAATAAAGAGATGGTGTACTCTGGCGGAGGTTAACTCCTGAGACAATAAAGAGCTGGTGTACTCTGGCGGAGGTTCACTTCTGAGACAATAAAGAGATAGTGGACTCTGGCGGAGGTTAACTTCTGAGACAATAAAGAGATAGTGTACTCTAGTGGAGTTTAACTTCTGAGACAATAAAGAGATACTGTACTCTGGCGGAGGTTAACTTCTGAGACAATAAAGAGATACTGTACTCTGGCGGAGGTTAACTTCTGAGACAATAAAGAGATAGTGTACTCTAGTGGAGTTTAACTTCTGAGACAATAAAGAGATACTGTACTCTGGCGGAGGTTAACCTCTAACGAGCCTCAACCCCGGATCCGGGATCACCCCCCACCCCCCCCACACTGATTAGCATCGCTAGCATAGCGTCACAATTAAATAGTAGCATCTAAATATCATTAAATCACAAGTCCAAGCCACCTAATGAAAGATACAGATCTTGTGAATAAAGCCACCATTTCAGATTTTTAAAATGTTTTACAGGGAAGACACAATATGTAAATCTATTAGCTAACCACGTTAGCAAAGGACACGATTTTTTTACTCCCAACAGCTTTTTCCTGCGTCAGTAGCTATCACTAATTCGACTAGATAAAAATATATATAGCCACTAACCAAGAAACAACTTCATAATATGACAGTCTGATAACATATTTATGGTATAGCATAGTTTTTTTGGGGAAAAATGTGCATTTTTCAGGTATAAATCACAGTTCTACATTGCAGCTGCAATCTGAAATAGTGCTGACCCAGCCAGAACAATTACAGAGACCAACGTCATATAACGAATTACTCATCTTAAAACATTTCAGAAAAATACACAGCGTACAGATATTGAAAGCCCAACATCTGGTGAATCCAAACAATATTTCAGATTTATTAAATGTTTTATAACGAAAACAAAATGTAGCGCTAAATTAGCATAGCTATACAAGGCAGATTCGGCTAGGCGCCCACGGTCAGTTCACATGCACAACAGATATGATATAACATCGTAAATTGGGTCTTACTATGGCTGATCTTTCATCAGAATGTTGATCAAAGTGTCCTTTGTCAAGATGAGTCGTTGGTTCCGTTCAGAAATCTTCCTTTCCCACTCCATTTAGCACAGGTACCGGTCGAGTGGCACAGATCTCTCAAATGTAAATAAATTGTGACAACGGAACACCGCAAAACTCCCAAAAAAATTCAAATAATCTGATTAAACTATATTGAAAAAACATACATTACGATGATATGGTCACATGTATCAAACAAAATTCGACACGGAGATAGTTTTCATCCATAACGCCAGCAAAACAGTACACAATCGCAGCTCCAACTCGTGCGAATCAGCAAACCGGAAGTTGTCGGTCACGCCAAAGAAATAGGTCTTATTTCACGTCAGTACCAGATAAACAAAGAATTTCTCCTCTGACGTCTTCTTGACACCCAGAGGAAGGCGAATGAGGTGTGTTTCGGGTCATAGGGGGCACGACCATATATAGGCAGAGCTTTGAAGCCAGCATAACACATCTTGATTTTATGTTCTTGGTCATGGAAAGTGCTGTGAAATGACTTCTGTATCACTCAGAGACAAAATTGAAACGGTTTTAGAAACTAGAGATTGTTTTCTTTCCAATGGTATTATTTATATGCATGTAGTAAGAGCAATAATTGAATAAGAGGCAGTTTAATCTGTTGAGCAAATTATGCTAATGGGAAAATAGCACCCCCTGTATTCTCAAGAAGTTAACTTCTGAGACAATAAAGAGATAGTGTACTCTGGCGGAGGTTCACTTCTGAGACAATAAAGAGATAGTGTACTCTAGTGGAGTTTAACTTCTGAGACAATAAAGAGATAGTGTACTATGGCGGAGGTTAACTTCTGAGACAATAAAGAGATGGTGTACTCTGGCGGAGGTTAACTTCTGAGACAATAAAGAGACCATCTCCACCAGAGCAGACTAACTTCTGAGACAATAAAGAGATGGTGTACTCTGGCGGAGGTTCACTTCTGAGACAATAAAGAGATAGTGGACTCTGGCGGAGGTTAACTTCTGAGACAATAAAGAGATAGTGTACTCTAGTGGAGTTTAACTTCTGAGACAATAAAGAGATACTGTACTCTGGCGGAGGTTAACTTCTGAGACAATAAAGAGATACTGTACTCTGGCGGAGGTTAACTTCTGAGACAATAAAGAGATAGTGTACTCTAGTGGAGTTTAACTTCTGAGACAATAAAGAGATACTGTACTCTGGCGGAGGTTAACTTCTGAGACAATAAAGAGATAGTGTACTCTGGCGGAGGTTCACTTCTGAGACAATAAAGAGATAGTGTACTCTAGTGGAGTTTAACTTCTGAGACAATAAAGAGATAGTGTACTATGGCGGAGGTTCACTTCTGAGACAATAAAGAGATAGTGGACTCTGGCGGAGGTTAACTTCTGAGACAATAAAGAGATAGTGTACTCTAGTGGAGTTTAACTTCTGAGACAATAAAACGATACTGTACTCTGGCGGAGGTTAACTTCTGAGACAATAAAGAGATAGTGTACTCTAGTGGAGTTTAACTTCTGAGACAATAAAGAGATACTGTACTCTGGCGGAGGTTCACTTCTGAGACAATAAAGAGATACTGTACTCTAGTGGAGTTTAACTTCTGAGACAATAAAGAGATACTGTACTCTGGCGGAGGTTAACTTCTGAGACAATAAAGAGATAGTGTACTCTGGCGGAGGTTAACTTCTGAGACAATAAAGAGATAGTGTACTCTGGCGGAGGTTAACTTCTGAGACAATAAAGAGATAGTGTACTCTGGCGGAGGTTAACTTCTGAGACAATAAAGAGATAGTGTACTCTGGCGGAGGTTAACTTCTGAGACAATAAAGAGATGGTGTACTCTGGCGGAGGTTCACTTCTGAGACAATAAAGAGATAGTGTACTCTAGTGGAGTTTAACTTCTGAGACAATAAAGAGATACTGTACTCTGGCGGAGGTTCACTTCTGAGACAATAAAGAGATAGTGGACTCTGGCGGATGTTAACTCCTGAGACAATAAAGAGCTGGTGTACTCTGGCGGAGGTTCACTTCTGAGACAATAAAGAGATAGTGGACTCTGGCGGAGGTTAACTTCTGAGACAATAAAGAGATAGTGTACTCTAGTGGAGTTTAACTTCTGAGACAATAAAGAGATAGTGTACTGGCGGAGGTTAACTTCTGAGACAATAAAGAGATAGTGTACTCTGGCGGAGGTTCACTTCTGAGACAATAAAGAGATGGTGTACTCTGGCGGAGGTTAACTTCTGAGACAATAAAGAGATAGTGTACTCTAGTGGAGGATAACTTCTGAGACAATAAAGAGATACTGTACTCTGGCGGAGGTTAACTTCTGAGACAATAAAGAGATAGTGTACTCTGGCGGAGGTTAACTTCTGAGACAATAAAGAGATAGTGTACTCTGGCGGAGGTTAACTTCTGAGACAATAAAGAGATAGTGTACTCTGGCGGAGGTTAACTTCTGAGACAATAAAGAGATAGTGTACTCTGGCGGAGGTTAACTTCTGAGACAATAAAGAGATGGTGTACTCTGGCGGAGGTTCACTTCTGAGACAATAAAGAGATAGTGTACTCTAGTGGAGTTTAACTTCTGAGACAATAAAGAGATACTGTACTCTGGCGGAGGTTCACTTCTGAGACAATAAAGAGATAGTGGACTCTGGCGGATGTTAACTCCTGAGACAATAAAGAGCTGGTGTACTCTGGCGGAGGTTCACTTCTGAGACAATAAAGAGATAGTGGACTCTGGCGGAGGTTAACTTCTGAGACAATAAAGAGATAGTGTACTCTAGTGGAGTTTAACTTCTGAGACAATAAAGAGATAGTGTACTGGCGGAGGTTAACTTCTGAGACAATAAAGAGATAGTGTACTCTGGCGGAGGTTCACTTCTGAGACAATAAAGAGATGGTGTACTCTGGCGGAGGTTAACTTCTGAGACAATAAAGAGATAGTGTACTCTAGTGGAGGATAACTTCTGAGACAATAAAGAGATACTGTACTCTGGCGGAGGTTAACTTCTGAGACAATAAAGAGATAGTGGACTCTGGCGGAGGTTAACTTCTGAGACAATAAAGAGATAGTGTACTCTAGTGGAGTTTAACATCTGAGCCAATACAGAGATAGTGTACTCTGGTGGAGGTTAACTTCTGAGACATGTGTTTATCAGACCTTGGGGAAAGAACATACTGTAACACAACAGGTGTTCAAATAATCCTTCACTTGGACAAATCATGTTCTGACTCCATTGCATTGACACCCATGTCTACTTAGACACAGGACCCCACACTAACTATGAGCCTAAATATTACTAGTCCACCGGTCTTAACCGCTAGGCTACCTGCTGCTCCTATTGGTAGTAAACACATTGAATTGATCCATAAAGGTAGATATCAATTAGCAGTCCTACTTCAAAACTTTACCTTGCGCTCACCTGTCCCTAATTCTACTCCAAAATGTATAAAGTACACCAATCCACAACAATGGCGTCTGTAGTATCCAATCTGTGTCTGTTAAAGTACATAGGGACACACACTCTCTCCATTCAAATGGAAAACCGCCTCCATCTTACAGTAGGGAATGACCTGAACAGCAGTGCTGCATCACAAAGGCTCTGTCAAGGGAAAGAACAAGAAAAGAGAGGGAGAGAGGGAAGGAGAGAGAGGGAAAGAGAGAGAAGCTTGCTCTGCGTTAGACACAGAGGAGTGTGCGAGTGGAATCTGTCATCGCTCGGCTGCATCCCAAACTATAGGCCCTGGTCAAAAGTAGTGCAATATATAGGGAACAGGGTGCCATTTGGGACGCGGCCAGTAAATACAAAGCTATATGAAACAAAGGGCTATTTCAATATGACAGTACCATACTAGTTAGAATGCATTCTCAGTACGTTGCTTCATTCCAAGTGGACATTGGAAAGTACATAGGCCTAGGCATAGCAGGAAGGAAGCAGGTAGTCTCAAAGGAAACTAGTCTCATTAATAAATAGGAGGAAGCTAGTCTCAAAGGAAACTAGTCTCATTAATAAATAGGAGGCAGCTAGTCTCAAAGGAAACTCGTCTCATTAATCGATAGCCACTCTGTGCCTCCTAGCATGTTTAGCTAAAAATAATGCAGAGGCTAATGTCAAAGTAACAGCTTCAGTGAAAACCACTCCAATACAATCCAATGAATAACCATTTAACAATATACTGTAGCTGGCCACAATATAGCCCGGAATACATCAATTGAATCCGATTACTGTGGACATAAAGGAAGAAACATTGATCCAAAATGGCCGATGTTTCCAAAACTGGGAGAGAACAGAAAAGCACCAACAAGTTATGCCAAGTGACAAAAATTGACAGCTGATTGATTGACAAACACACTGTGGGCATATAACAGTGCGTTTGAAAAGTACTGCATAACACACTTGAAGACACTTTAATAGGTAAACATTATGGGACGGGAAGGACCTGTCCAGAGCTGCCTTGGCCGTGAGACACACACATTTGACTCTCTTCTCACGCCCTCGCGGCATCTTCTGACGCTCTCGCGGCATCTTCTGACGCTCTCGCGGCATCTTCTCACGCTCTCGCGGCATCTTCTGACGCTCTCGCGGCATCTTCTCACGCTCTCGCGGCATCTTCTGACGCTCTCGCGGCATCTTCTCACGCTCTCGCGGCATCTTCTGACGCTCTCGCGGCATCTCCTCACGCTCTCGCGGCATCTTCTCACGCTCTCGCGGCATCTTCTGACGCTCTCGCGGCATCTCCTCACGCTCTCGCGGCATCTCCTGACGCTCTCGCGGCATCTCCTCACGCTCTCGCGGCATCTTCTCACGCTCTCACGGCATCTTCTCACGCTCTCGCGGCATCTTCTCACGCTCTCGGGGCATCTTCTCACGCTCTCGCGGCATCTTCTGACGCTCTCGCGGCATCTTCTGACGCTCTCGCGGCATCTTCTCACGCTCTCGCGGCATCTTCTGACGCTCTCGCGGCATCTTCTCACGCTCTCGCGGCATCTTCTGACGCTCTCGCGGCATCTTCTGACGCTCTCGCGGCATCTCCTCACGCTCTCGCGGCATCTTCTCACGCTCTCGCGGCATCTCCTCACGCTCTCGCGGCATCTTCTCACGCTCTCGGGGCATCTTCTCACGCTCTCACGGCATCTTCTGACGCTCTCACGGCATCTTCTGACGCTCTCACGGCATCTTCTCACGCTCTCACGGCATCTTCTCACGCTCTCACGGCATCTTCCCACGCTCTCACGGCATCTTCTGACGCTCTCACGGCATCTTCTCACGCTCTCACGGCATCTTCTGACGCTCTCACGGCATCTTCTGACGCTCTCGCGGCATCTTCTCACGCTCTCGCGGCATCTTCTCACGCTCTCGCGGCATCTTCTCACGCTCTCGCGGCATCTTCCCACGCTCTCGCGGCATCTTCTGACGCTCTCGCGGCATCTTCTGACGCTCTCGCGGCATCTTCTGACGCTCTCGCGGCATCTTCTGACGCTCTCGCGGCATCTTCTCACGCTCTCGCGGCATCTTCTGACGCTCTCGCGGCATCTTCTCACGCTCTCGCGGCATCTTCTGACGCTCTCGCGGCATCTCCTCACGCTCTCGCGGCATCTTCTCACGCTCTCGCGGCATCTTCTGACGCTCTCGCGGCATCTTCTCACGCTCTCGCGGCATCTTCTCACGCTCTCGCGGCATCTTCTCACGCTCTCGCGGCATCTTCTCACGCTCTCGCGGCATCTTCTCACGCTCTCGCGGCATCTTCTCACGCTCTCGCGGCATCTTCTCACGCTCTCGCGGCATCTTCTCACGCTCTCGCGGCATCTTCTCACGCTCTCGCGGCATCTTCTCACGCTCTCGCGGCATCTTCTCACGCTCTCGCGGCATCTTCTGACGCTCTCGCGGCATCTCCTCACGCTCTCGCGGCATCTTCTCACGCTCTCGCGGCATCTTCTCACGCTCTCGCGGCATCTTCTCACGCTCTCGCGGCATCTTCTCACGCTCTCGCGGCATCTTCTCACGCTCTCGCGGCATCTTCTGACGCTCTCGCGGCATCTCCTGACGCTCTCGCGGCATCTCCTCACGCTCTCGCGGCATCTTCTCACGCTCTCGCGGCATCTTCTCACGCTCTCGCGGCATCTTCTCACGCTCTCGCGGCATCTTCTCACGCCCTCGCGGCATCTTCTGACGCTCTCGCGGCATCTCCTCACGCTCTCGCGGCATCTCCTCACGCTCTCGCGGCATCTCCTCACGCTCTCACGGCATCTTCTCACGCTCTCGCGGCATCTTCTCACGCTCTCGCGGCATCTTCTCACGCTCTCACGCTCTCGCGGCATCTTCTCACGCTCTCGCGGCATCTTCTCACGCTCTCGCGGCATCTTCTCACGCTCTCACGCTCTCGCGGCATCTTCTCACGCTCTCGCGGCATCTTCTCACGCTCTCACGCTCTCGCGGCATCTTCTCACGCTCTCGCGGCATCTTCTCACGCTCTCGCGGCATCTTCTCACGCTCTCGCGGCATCTTCTCACGCTCTCGGGGCATCTTCTCACGCTCTCACGCTCTCGCGGCATCTTCTCACGCTCTCGCGGCATCTTCTCACGCTCTCACGGCATCTTCTCACGCTCTCGCGGCATCTTCTCACGCTCTCACGGCATCTTCTCACGCTCTCGCGGCATCTTCTCACGCTCTCGCGGCATCTTCTGACGCTCTCACGCTCTCGCGGCATCTTCTCACGCTCTCACGCTCTCGCGGCATCTTCCCACGCTCTCACGGCACACCTCTTATATCTCACGCATTGAAAACTGCTGCTTTTATTTTTCTAATTGGTCCATTAGCGCGTTAAGTTTTCAACTGTGCTCCAAGTTGTTTTGGAATCGGTGCATCATGAGTGGAACCTCTTATAGTTGTTCTGTCTTGCGACAGCACTGTGAACCGTGGCACTTTGAAGCATATGATTGGTCTAGTGATGTGAGGGATCAAGGGGATTGGATGCATGTTTTAAGATCAGAGTGGAGCTGAATGGAGAGAGAGAACGTACCCCGCTGATTTTATAGAACTGTAAAAAGAGCAGCATGGTAGGGCTGTTTTCTGTAAAATGTTGTCAACAAAATGAGGTTGCTCTTACTCCCGTCCCGATTGCAGAATGCAGCCTTTTGACAGCATGTACTAAAGTGGATTTAATCCACACTTGCTTTAGTCCCCTCGTTTGGTGATTGGCATTTAGGCTGTGACAACAAAAAGGCAGCAGACAGACCTACAGTATGTTTTAGCAGGGACGTTTGGTAGGGTGAGCTAATCTGTAACTATGAAAATAATTTTGTCAAACAGATTGTGAACCCAAAAGTGTACGTCTGATTCTAGAGTCATAAAAAAATGGAGAAATCATTTGGTTAGGGTGTAGGGTTTGTTTAGGGTGTAGGGTTTGTTTAGGGTGTAGGGTTTGTTTAGGGTGTAGGGTTTGTTTAGTTTGTAGGGTTTGTTTAGGGTGTAGGGTTTGTTTAGGGTGTAGGGTTTGTTTAGTTTGTAGGGTTTGTTTAGGGTGTAGGGTTTGTTTAGGGTGTAGGGTTTGTTTAGGGTGTAGGGTTTGTTTAGGGTGTAGGGTTTGTTTAGGGTGTAGGGTTTGTTTAGGGTGTAGGGTTTGTTTAGGGTGTAGGGTTTGTTAGGTGTAGGGTTTGTTTAGGGTGTAGGGTTTGTTTAGTTTGTAGGGTTTGTTTAGGGTGTAGGGTTTGTTTAGGGTGTAGGGTTTGTTTAGTTTGTAGGGTTTGTTTAGGGTGTAGGGTTTGTTTAGGGTGTAGGGTTTGTTTAGTTTGTAGGGTTTGTTTAGGGTGTAGGGTTTGTTTAGGGTGTAGGGTTTGTTTAGGGTGTAGGGTTTGTTTAGGGTGTAGGGTTTGTTTAGGGTGTAGGGTTTGTTTATTTTGTAGGGTTTGTTTAGGGTGTAGGGTTTGTTTAGGGTGTAGGGTTTGTTTAGGGTGTAGGGTTTGTTTAGGGTGTAGGGTTTGTTTAGGGTGTAGGGTTTGTTTAGGGTGTAGGGTTTGTTTAGGGTGTAGGGTTTGTTTAGGGTGTAGGGTTTGTTTAGTTTGTAGGGTTTGTTTAGGGTGTAGGGTTTGTTTAGGGTGTAGGGTTTGTTTAGGGTGTAGGGTTTGTTTAGGGTGTAGGGTTTGTTTAGGGTGTAGGGTTTGTTTAGAGTGTAGGGTTTGTTTAGTTTGTAGGGTTTGTTTAGGGTGTAGGGTTTGTTTAGGGTGTAGGGTTTGTTTAGGGTGTAGGGTTTGTTAAGGGTGTAGGGTTTGTTTAGGGTGTAGGGTTTGTTTAGGGTGTAGGGTTTGTTTAGGGTGTAGGGTCAGAGATGTGTTAGCTATTTACTTGACTTAGTCTGATCAGTGGAACTATCCTCATTCTTAACAACGGGCTAAAATACAGGGGAGTTACTGTCCTTTCAGCAACAACACTACTGCTATTCTCCACACGTATTTTACTATTCCACTTCTTCACAGTTCCGTCAGTGTCGTCACATATTAGAAATCTGATATCCCCACGTGTGTCTTTGAAAATGAATGATATGAGGCTGTGTATTGTTTTGCCGCCATTCGTGGACAGTTTTGATGTCCACATGCTAGGCAGAGACGGCAGAGGGACTCACAACTCAGAACTCTATGTTGTCTATGTAGAGTAAGATGGCAGCAAGGATCTTCAACTAGAAGACATAATCCACCTGAATATTGATGTTCATTCCATTCCTCTTGAAGGTTGACAAACACATTTTATAACAAGAACATTTTCTAACACCCAGCACTGAGGAGTGGCCAACCCTCCTGGAGAGCAAGCAGGACTTTCTCCCAGACCTATTTTAAAGAGATACTTCACCCAAATAACAAAATGTTTGTGTCCTTACCTTGAAAGCAGTCTATGGACAAGGAGATTGCAATCTATGATTTGGTTACCTTCTGCCACCAACCATTAATATAACATCATTTCTGTGCAGAGCCTTGGTGTAGTGGTAACATACAGCCTTCAATCCCTGCTTCCAACCTTCCTACTGTTTCTAGCATTTGGCCTTCTCCCTATCTCATTTCATTACTGTTTGAGTGTCAAACCACCTAAAAATATGTTACAAAATAATAATAATAGCATACTTTAAACTTCACCCCCCCACCCCCCTCACACACACAAAATATCAAAGCAACAGTCATCGAATTGTGAGTGTTAACTTAATGTTCAAAGCATCCTGAATACACCTGACCTGGGTTTTAATTTGTTTTATTTTTTACCCTGGTCATAGGCCTAAAGTCAAAATATGTAGAATTGCAGGAAATTAGCTTTAAAACAGTAACATTTTCCCAGTCCACCTTCTAGGGATTGTGCCAGGGGGCAATGAAATTCACATAGCAAAACTCACTCCAAGCCTTCTTCAAAAGTTGGCAGCCCTTCATATCATTACACCAAACCCATTTAAAAAGCTGTAAAAGTCTCCATCTTAAGACGGCGTAGACATATTTGTCTCTAAACAGAATAGAGTGTAAACAGAAGAGGTCTCCTGAGTCCTCTTCTCCTCCTCTCTCTCCCTCCAGTGTAGCCTCTGCCAGCCAGAAGAGATATTGTTCAGTAGGAAAAATAGGAGAGGAGCACAAGGCATGCAGACAGTGTGGGGGACGCCTCCCCCCCCCCCCCCTCCCCTCACGCTCTGTCCACCCTGATAACCATAATTGCGTTTTAAGGCCCCTGATTAAATTTTGCCATCTCAAATGATATTGTTTCGCAATGAATCCTTATGAAAAATGCCCCATATTAAAGGATTATGGTATCCAGTGAAGGCAGCGAGCTGGAAGGAGGGAAGGAGGGATGGAGGATGAGGGGAATGCTTTTATTTTCTCAGCTGTCTCGACAGATGGAGGGCCAAATTAATGCCTTGTCATCTCTGTTTGTGTGTCAGTGTCAGTGTCAGTGTCAGTGTCTGTGTCTGTGTCTGTGTCTGTGTCTGTGTCTGTGTCTGTGTCTCTCTCTGTATCACTATAAAGTAAACTGAAAACAATAAACCCAGTCAATCTAAATCAAATTTAATTTACACCTAACACACTGATAGCCTTAAAACCGGTTTTAAAAAACACAATGCTCTCTCAAAGTCTCAATCTGAAACTTTGCTTTCACCTGTCTAATTTCTTCACCAATACGTCCAATGCTTGTCACTAACTCTGGCTAAATCCTCAGGGACTTTGTTTTTAGAGGTGACACAAAATACAATCAGGTGGGAGGCTAAATTCAATAATGGCCACAAATGAAAATTGAGTCAGAGACACACTCTGCACTTAAGGAGCTAAGCATGGGCTTGCTCTTCTAATAAGAGCCACCGGCGTCATTGCCTCGCTGCATTTAAATGAACTAGAACCCCCCCACCAATCACCACGGGAAAACAAAAGCCTCGGCCAAAGAGACGAGCGCTCAGGAATACCAATCGACCAACCAGAACACTTAAATGCGGCGTATAACACTTATTCACCAGTGTGGGTTGTAGGAAGCCACAGAGGTAAACAAATAACAGACAGATGAATTATGGGAAAGCTAAAGCTATTATTGAACTTCTGAAGTATAAAAATCGAAACCGTCTTCAGACGTATAAGTTAACCAGACAAATCATGTCCAATCAATTTAATTTACCACAGGTGGACTCCAATCAAGTCGTAGAAACATCTCATCTCAAGGATCAATGGAAACGGATGCACCTGAGCTCAATTTCCAGTCTCCTAGCAAAGGGTCTGAATACTTACGTAAATAAGGTATTTCTGTTTTTCTAAAAACCTGTTTTTGCTTTGTCATTATGGGGTACTGTGTGCAGATTGATGAGGAAAAGATTTAATCAGTTTTAAATAAGTCTGTAAAGTAACAAAATGTGTAAAAAGTAAGTCAAGCAGACAGGACTCAGGGATGACTGATCATGGAGATGCCATCCATCTCCACCCAGTTAGGAAATATGATTTTAGTTTTTTTGCACCTCTCATGTGAAATGATCTCCAAAACTCATTAAAGTTGATGGTGTTGATTCCTTTAGGGAAATTCAAGCAGATGTTAGAGGGCCTTCTTACTGAAGAATGTTTTGTTCCATATGATTGTGTTTCGCTTTTCATGTTTTGTGTAATTTATGTGTATATAGATATGTATAGTGTAATTGATGTGTATATAAATATGTATAGTGTAATTGATGTGTATATAGATGTGTCTAGTGTAATTGATGTGTATATAGATGTGTCTAGTGTAATTGATGTGTATATAAATATGTATAGTGTAATTGATGTGTATTGAGATGTGTATAGTGTAATTGATGTGTATATAGATGTGTCTCGTGTAATTGATGTGTATATAGATGTGTCTAGTGTAATTGATGTGTATATAAATATGTATAGTGTAATTGATGTGTATTGAGATGTGTATAGTGTAATTGATGTGTATTTACAGTTGAAATCGGAAGTTTACATACACCTTAGCCAAATACATTTAAACTCAGTTTTTTCACAATTCCTGACATTTAATCCTAGTAAAAAATCCCTGTCTTAGGTCAGTTAGGATCACCACTTTATTTTAAGAATGTGAAATGTCAGAATAATAGTAGAGAGAATTATTTATTTCAGCTTGTATTTCTTTCAACACATTCCCAGTGGGTCAGAAGTCTACATACACTCAATTAGTATTTGGTAGCATTGCCTTTAAATTGTTTAACTTGCATCAAACATTTCGGGTAGCCTTCCACAATAAAGATAATAGATACAAAACAAAAACGTGAAGAACATAAATTAATTAACTCTAATTAGCACATGTAGGACAGTATGCAATTGTGTGTGTGCATGGAATTGGCAGATTTATTTCTCACATGTGCAGCACATAGTATTTGTTTTACAGTCCTTCTTTGGGGGGCAGAATTGGCATCCCCTCCTCTTGCCTGCCCCAGCTGCAGCCTCAGGTGGATCAGGCCAAGATTCAACCCCCTGAACAGCTTTCACAAGCGCTGCAGAGGCTGTGCGGGGGAGGCGCTCCCTTCTTTGAATGTGTGGGGTTACAAGTGCCTTTCCCAGCTGCTCCAGGAATACCCTCCTCTTGTTCTACTAATCAGGCATCCAGGTAGGGTTGATCTTGTTCCATATCACAAAGGCATTTTATGGATATAGCCCTGTCCCTCTCTTCCTTTTATAACTATACAGTGATCTAACCCTGTCCCTCTCTTCCTGTTATAACTATACACTGACATAACCCTGTCCATCTCTTCCTGTTATAACTATACAGTGATCTAACCCTGTCCATCTCTTCCTGTTATAACTATACAGTGATCTAACCCTGTCCCTCTCTTCCTGTTATAACTATACACTGACATAACCCTGTCCCTCTCTTCCTTTTATAACTATACAGTGATCTAACCCTGTCCCTCTCTTCCTGTTATAACTATACAGTAATCTAACCCTGTCCTTCTCTTCCTGTTATAACTATACAGTAATCTAACCCTGTCCATCTCTTCCTGTTATAACTATACAGTGATCTAACCCTGTCCCTCTCTTCCTGTTATAACTATACAGTGATCTAACCCTGTCCCTCTCTTCCTGTTATAACTATACAGTGATCTAACCCTGTCACTCTCTTCCTGTTATAACTATACAGTGATCTAACCCTGTCCCTCTCTTCCTGTTATAACTATACACTGACATAACCCTGTCCCTCTCTTCCTGTTATAACTATACACTGACATAACCCTGTCCCTCTCTTCCTGTTATAACTATACAGTGATCTAACCCTGTCCCTCTCTTCCTGTTATAACTATACAGTGATCTAACCCTGTCCCTCTCTTCCTGTTATAACTATACAGTGATCTAACCCTGTCCCTCTCTTCCTGTTATAACTATACAGTGATCTAACCCTGTCCTTCTCTTCCTGTTATAACTATACAGTGATCTAACCCTGTCCCTCTCTTCCTGTTATAACTATACAGTGATCTAACCCTGTCCTTCTCTTCCTGTTATAACTATACAGTGATCTAACCCTGTCCCTCTCTTCCTGTTATAACTATACAGTGATCTAACCCTGTCCCTCTCTTCCTGTTATAACTATACACTGATCTAACCCTGTCCCTCTCTTCCTGTTATAACTATACAGTGATCTAACCCTGTCCCTCTCTTCCTGTTATAACTATACAGTGATCTAACCCTGTCCCTCTCTTCCTGTTATAACTATACAGTGATCTAACCCTGTCCCTCTCTTCCTGTTATAACTATACAGTGATCTAACCCTGTCCCACTCTTCCTGTTATAACTATACACTGACATAACCCTGTCCCTCTCTTCCTGTTATAAATATACAGTGGGTCATTCTGAGGCCAACTTCCCGTTCCCCTACTAAATGATATCTCATTGTGTGACACTCTATCATTCTTAGCTTCCTGTGCACCTCATTTCTCTGCCTCTCATCTCTCTGTGTCTCTGAGATACACTTTAGATTGGAAGACACACATCTAATAATTGTCTCTGCTCACTTCTGTAATCTATTAATGAATCCGTCGCAGGGAGAGCGAATTACTACTGGACCACAGGAGAGATTAGAGGAGTCTGTGTTAATGATGACTGAACCACAGGAGAGACTAGAGGAGTCTGTGTTAATGATGACTGAACCACAGGAGAGACTAGAGGAGTCTGTGTTAGTGATGACTGGACCACAGGAGAGACAAGAGGAGTCTGTGTTAATGATGACTGGACCACAGGAGAGACTAGAGGAGTCTGTGTTAGTGATGACTGGACCACAGGAGAGACAAGAGGAGTCTGTGTTAATGATGACTGAACCACAGGAGAGACTAGAGGAGTCTGTGTTAGTGATGACTGGACCACAAGAGAGACAAGAGGAGTCTGTGTTAATGATGACTGAACCACAGGAGAGACTAGAGGAGTCTGTGTTAATGATGACTGGACCACAGGAGAGACTAGAGGAGTCTGTGTTAGTGATGACTGGACCACAGGAGAGAGGAGTCTGTGTTAGTAATGACTGGTCCACAGGAGAGAGGAGTCTGTGTTAGTAATGACTGGACCACAGCAGAGAGCAGTCTGTGTTAGTAATGACTGGTCCACAGGAGAGAGGAGTCTGTGTTAGTGATGACTGGACCACAGGAGAGAGGAGTCTGTGTTAGTAATGACTGGACCACAGGAGAGAGGAGTCTGTGTTAGTGATGACTGGACCACAGGAGAGAGGAGTCTGTGTTAGTGATGACTGGACCACAGGAGAGACTAGAGGAGTCTGTGTTAGTGATGACTGGACCACAGGAGAGAGGAGTCTGTGTTAGTGATGACTGAAACACAGGAGAGACTAGAGGAGTCTGTGTTAGTAATGACTGGACCACAGGAGAGACTAGAGGAGTCTGTGTTAGTGATGACTGAACCACAGGAGAGACTAGAGGAGTCTGTGTTAGTGATGACTGAACCACAGGAGAGACCAGAGGAGTCTGTGTTAGTGATGACTGGACCACAGGAGAGACTAGAGGAGTCTGTGTTAGTAATGACTGGACCACAGGAGAGACTAGAGGAGTCTGTGTTAGTAATGACTGGACCACAGGAGAGACTAGAGGAGTCTGTGTTTGTGAAGGCTGGACCACAGGAGAGAGGAGTCTGTGTTAGTAATGACTGGACCACAGGAGAGACTAGAGGAGTCTGTGTTAGTAATGACTGGACCACAGGAGAGAGGAGTCTGTGTTAGTGATGACTGGACCACAGGAGAGAGGAGTCTGTGTTAGTAATGACTGGACCATAGCAGAGAGGAGTCTGTGTTAGTAATGACTGGACCACAGGAGAGACTAGAGGAGTCTGTGTTAGTGATGACTGGACCACAGGAGAGACTAGAGGAGTCTGTGTTAGTGATGACTGGACCACAGGAGAGACTAGAGGAGTCTGTGTTAGTGATGACTGGACCACAGGAGAGACTAGAGGAGTCTGTGTTAGTGATGCCTGAACCACAGGAGAGACTAGAGGAGTCTGTGTTAGTAATGACTGGACCACAGGAGAGACTAGAGGAGTCTGTGTTAGTGATGACTGGACCACAGGAGAGACTAGAGGAGTCTGTGTTAGTGATGACTGGACCACAGGAGAGACTAGAGGAGTCTGAGTTAATGATGACTGAACCACAGGAGAGACTAGAGGAGTCTGTGTTAATGATGACTGGACCACAGGAGAGACTAGAGGAGTCTGTGTTAGTGATGACTGAACCACAGGAGAGACTAGAGGAGTCTGTGTTAGTGATGACTGGACCACAGGAGAGACTAGAGGAGTCTGTGTTAGTGATGACTGGACCACAGGAGAGACTAGAGGAGTCTGTGTTAGTGATGACTGGACCACAGGAGAGACTAGAGGAGTCTGTGTTAGTGATGACTGGACCACAGGAGAGAGGAGTCTGTGTTAGTGATGACTGAACCACAGGAGAGACAAGAGGAGTCTGTGTTAATGATGACTGGACCTCAGGAGAGACTAGAGGAGTCTGTGTTAGTAATGACTGGACCACAGGAGAGATTAGAGGAGTCTGTGTTAGTAATGACTGGACCACAGGAGAGACTAGAGGAGTCTGTGTTAGTAATGACTGGACCACAGGAGAGACTAGAGGAGTCTGTGTTAGTGATGACTGGACCACAGGAGAGACTAGAGGAGTCTGTGTTAGTGATGACTGGACCACAGGAGAGACTAGAGGAGTCTGTGTTAGTAATGAGGCAGCTGTAGAGGAGTCTGTGTTAGTGATGAGGCAGCTGTAGAGGAGTCTGTGTTAGTGATGAGGCAGTCATAGAGGAGTCTGTGTTAGTGATGAGGCAGCCATAGAGGAGTCTGTGTTAGTGATGAAGCAGTCATAGAGGAGTACAGTATGTACGGTGTAGTTGATGAAAGGGTCTACATGGAACAAGGCAATGTCAGGCAGGATAGAGAGACCCAGAAGTGTTGATTGCTGAACACACTAATGAATGCAGACACGCACACAAATAGTCACACACACACACACACACACACACACACACACACACACACACACACACACACACACACACACACACACACACACACACACACACACACACACACACACACACACACACACACACACACACACAAATATATCCCAATGTCATAACGAGTAAAACACACCCCATGGGTAGGTTGGATGAACAAGCTAGCCTTTAGAATAGGCAATTACAGCCTGTCACAATACATCTGTTGGCCCTTCAAACTGAAGGACTGAGCCTCCAGTTACACCAGGTGTTTGGTTGTGTTCCATAGGGAACACTAGTCCCTATATAGTGAACTACTTTAGACCAGGTCCTACAGGGAACACTAGTCCCTATATAGTGAACTACTTTAGACCAGGTCCTACAGGGAACACTAGTCCCTATATAGTGAACTACTTTAGACCAGGTCCTACAGGGAACACTAGTCCCTATAGTCCCTATATAGTGAACTACTTTAGAACAGGTCCTACAGGGAACACTAGTCCCTATATAGTGAACTACTTTAGACCAGGTCCTACAGGGAACACTAGTCCCTATATAGTGAACTATTTTAGACCAGGTCCTACAGGGAACACTAGTCCCTATATAGTGAACTACTTTAGAACAGGTCCTACAGGGAACACTAGTCCCTATATAGTGAACTACTTTAGAACAGGTCCTACAGGGAACACTAGTCCCTATATAGTGAACTACTTTAGACCAGGTCCTACAGGGAACACTAGTCCCTATATAGTGAACTACTTTAGACCAGGTCCCACAGGGAACACTAGTCCCTATATAGTGAACTACTTTAGACCAGGTCCTACAGGGAACACTAGTCCCTATATAGTGAACTACTTTAGACCAGGTCCCACAGGGAACACTAGTCCCTATATAGTGAACTACTTTAGACCAGATCCTACAGGGAACACTAGTCCCTATATAGTGAACTACTTTAGACCAGGTCCCACAGGGAACACTAGTCCCTATATAGTGAACTACTTTAGACCAGGTCCTACAGGAAACACTAGTCCCTATATAGTGAACTACTTTAGACCAGGTCCTACAGGGAACACTAGTCCCTATATAGTGAACTACTTTAGACCAGGTCCTACAGGGAACACTAGTCCCTATATAGTGAACTACTTTAGACCAGGTCCCACAGGGAACACTAGTCCCTATATAGTGAACTACTTTAGACCAGGTCCTACAGGGAACACTAGTCCCTATATAGTGAACTACTTTAGACCAGGTCCCACAGGGAACACTAGTCCCTATATAGTGAACTACTTTAGACCAGATCCTACAGGGAACACTAGTCCCTATATAGTGAACTACTTTAGACCAGGTCCCACAGGGAACACTAGTCCCTATATAGTGAACTACTTTAGACCAGGTCCCACAGGGAACACTAGTCCCTATATAGTGAACTACTTTAGACCAGGTCCTACAGGGAACACTAGTCCCTATATAATGAACTACTTTAGACCAGGTCCTACAGGGAACACTAGTCCCTATATAGTGAACTACTTTAGACCAGGTCCCACAGGAAACACTAGTCCCTATATAGTCAACTACTTTAGACCAGGTCCCACAGGGAACACTAGTCCCTATATAGTGAACTACTTTAGACCAGGTCCTACAGGAAACACTAGTCCCTATATAGTGAACTACTTTAGACCAGGTCCCACAGGAAACACTAGTCCCTATATAGTCAACTACTTTAGACCAGGTCCCACAGGGAACACTAGTCCCTATATAGTGAACTACTTTAGACCAGGTCCTACAGGAAACACTAGTCCCTATATAGTGAACTACTTTAGACCAGGTCCCACAGGAAACACTAGTCCCTATATAGTGAACTACTTTAGACCAGGTCCTACAGGGAACAAGGTGCCATTTGGAACACACCCTTTGTCTCTCTGCCCCATCCATTCTAGGTCTTAGTGTTGCTTTTAGTTCATCTAAAATCACCTCTGGAGCCTTGGGAGTCTCCTTGGTGTGGAGTGTTTTGAAGAACGACAGAGAAACAAGAGAGTGAGAGAGAACTGAGAGAGAACGACAGAGAAACAAGAGAGTGAGAGGGAACTGAGAGAGAACGACAGAGAAACAAGAGAGTGAGAGAGAACTGAGAGAGAACGACAGAGAAACAAGAGAGTGAGAGAGAACTGAGAGAGAACGACAGAGCAACAAGAGAGTGAGAGAGAACTGAGAGAGAACGACAGAGCAACAAGAGAGTGAGAGAGAACTGAGGGAGAATGACAGAGAAACAAGAGAGTGAGAGAGAACTGAGAGAGAATGACAGAGCAACAAGAGAGTGAGAGAGAACTGAGAGAGAATGACAGAGCAACAAGAGAGTGAGAGAGAACTGAGTAGTGAGAGACTGTTAACACTCATCCTTAAAGGCCTTACCTCTAAGGAGTGAATTTGTTTAGGTGTCCTCCGTAATCATTAGGACAGTGAAGCATTGTTTCTTCTTATGACTCTATTCTCCAACAGTTTGGATTTGAATTGGACTATTACTATTCTATTAGAGATCGTTTAGGGCCCTCCTCCTGATACACGTGGACCCACTAATGGAAACAAATCTCAAAGCTCCAGGACTGACCCGATAGAAGGCTTTGAGCTAAAGCTCCAGGACTGACCCGATAGAAGGCTTTGAGCTAAAGCTCCAGGACTGACCCGATAGAAGGCTTTGAGCTAAAGCTCCAGGACTGACCCGATAGAAGGCTTTGAGCTAAAGCTCCAGGACTGACCCGATAGAAGGCTTTGAGCTAAAGCTCCAGGACTGACCCGATAGAAGGCTTTGAGCTAAAGCTCCAGGACTGACCCGATAGAAGGCTTTGAGCTAAAGCTCCAGGACTGACCCGATAGAAGGCTTTGAGCTAAAGCTCCAGGGCTGACCCGATAGAAGGCTTTGAGCTAAAGCTCCAGGACTGACCCGATAGAAGGCTTTGAGCTAAAGCTCCAGGGATGACCCGATAGAAGGCTTTGAGCTAAAGCTCCAGGACTGACCCGATAGAAGGCTTTGAGCTAAAGCTCCAATGGCAGCCGTGCGGTTCCCAAGGCGGATATCACATCTGAGCGTGGGCATTGCCACGAGCCCGCTGGGAAAGAGGGAAAGACCTGAACGGGCTGTAAGAGGGAGGGAGAAAGGGAGGGATGGAGAGAGGGAGGGAGAGAGGGAGGGAGAGAGGGAGGGAAAGACGGACGGAGGGAATACCCTGTGCAGGTGCTGTAGAGGTGTTGAGACTTTCTCTGTGTCACATTGTTATGGTCACCTGTCATATATTTGCAATGTCATTAAATGTGTTCTTCCGCAGCCCATTCTGAACTAGAGTGAGGAGGAGTGTTGCGATCACATGACCTGTATCTTACATCATGTCTGGTAGGAGTGTGAAAGTGTCCCGGGGTTAAGAAAACGAGGAAAAGTCCATGACTGTGTACTGAAGCAGAGGAACTAGGATTTGGTTTAACGATCTGCATCTGAGCGGATACGTGACATGTTATGTAATATACAAATTGTTACAAGGGCATGTAGTTTGCACTGCTTTGGTGAATCACTATACAGAAACACAGCATAGAGATGTTTAGTTCTGCTGGTGCCTTTTATAAAGCTCTCTGACTCTCTCTCTTTGCTGATCTAAGGCTGCTGCGATATATTTTCTCCACACAGCAATGCTCGGCATGCAGCGCATTTGAAGATGGGAGATATGTTTTAATCATTCCATTCATTATTAATGGAGGACTCCTCCCTCCATCACGCTCCGCTCCCACAACAGGACGGAGAGAGCGCGGCTATTAGCATTAGCCACAGCGGCTCCTCCATTTGATCTTTGTGTAATTACAGCAGTTTTTTCAGATGACATCACAAGCGCCGTGTGAAGCAGAGAGGGGCCCAACACCACTCCCAGAGGCTTTGTGTTTTTTCTCTATTTTTCTATTCCGTTTTATTTTCCATGAGTCAAGAAAGTATGTGTGTTTTGAGTTTCGGGTCTATTTGTACAGTCAGTGGGGAAATAATAATCATCAAGAATTCCTCTGAAGTACACACGGCCTTGAAGCAGAAGTATAAAATAAATACGTCCAGGCAAAGTCTCAATACTTTGCCTATTTCCATACTATACTGACTTCCAACGGGAGTTCTTTAGAAAAGAAGGTCCTAGCAATGCTGACCTATGAAACCTCGTGAAGATGTCCTCTTTTCGATCCCCTCTCTTGTTATGTCCATATAGAGCGACTGTATCAGTCCTTTGTTGATTTATCACCTTAGATGTGGGTTCTTATGTTGGATCTAAATACCTTTTTGTTGGTTCCATCAATATTTCAAAATAGAGAAAAAAAATGGATGTGTTTAAATCATAAAATGATATATTATTGATGCGTCTTTGGGTGCAATTGCCTGGGGCGATCTTACTAGAATGACAAATGATTGCCTTTATATGCATCTTTTATAATAGACACCTAGAGAGCAGTCTATGAACTTGGAATGTCAGCAACCAAAGATTTGGGTTTGCTTACTTAAATATAGTGCCTTCAGAAAGTATTCACACCACCTGACTTTTTCCACATTGTATCGTGTTACAGCCTGAATTTAAAATGGGTTTAATTGAGATGTTGTCACTGATCTACACACAATACCCCATAATGTCAAAGTGGAAATATGTTTTTAGAAATGTTTACAAAATAATAAAAAATGAAAAGGTGAAATGTCTTGAGTCAATAAGCATTCAACCATTTTGTTATGACAAGCCTGAATAAGTTCAGGAGTAAAATGTTACTTAACAAGTCACATAATAAGTTGCACGGACTCACTGTGTGCAATAATAGTGTTTAACATGATTTTTGAATGACTACCTCATCTCTGTATCCGACATACAATTATCTCTTAGGTCCCTCAGTCGAGCAGTGAATTTCCCACAGATTCACAGATTCAACCATAAAGACCAGGGAGGTTTTCCAATGATTCGCAAAAGAAAGGTACCTATTGGTAGATGGGTAAAAACAACAGACATTGAATATCCCTTTGAGCATGGTGCAGTTATTAATTACACTTCGGATGGTGTATCAATACACCCAGTCACTACAACAATACAGGCGCCCTTCCTAACTCAGTTGCCGGAGAGGAAGGAAACTGCTCAGGGATTGACTATAAAACAGTTACAGAATTTAATGGCTGCGATAGGAAATAACTGAGGATTGATCAACAACATTGTAGTTACTAGACAATACTAACATAAATGGAAGAGTGAAAAGAAGGAAGCCTGTTCCAAAACATGCATCCTGTTTGCAATAAGGCACTTAAGTAATGCTGCAAAAAAATAAATGAACTCTTTCACCTGAATACAAAGCGTTATGTTTGGGGCAAACGCAACACATCACTGAACACGACTCATATCATATTTTCAAGCATGGTGGTGGCTGCATCATGTTATGGGTATGCTTTTCATTCACAAGAACTAGGGAGTTTTCTGGGATAAAAAGAAACGGAATAGAGCTAAACGGAACAGGTCAAATCCTATTCTAAATCCATTTCAACAGACACTGGGAGACAAATGCACCTTTTAGCAGGACAATTACCTAAAAAACTATTATTTAAAATTGAAGGCCAAATATACACCGACAACATTGAATGTTCCTGAGTGGCGTAGACACAGGTTTGACTTAAATCATCTTGAAAATCTATGACTTGAAAATGGCTGTCTAGCAATGATCAACAAACAACTTGACAGAGCTTGAATCATTTTTTAAAGAATAATGGGCAAATATTGTGCAATCCATTTGTGCAAAGCTCTTAGAGACTTACCCAGAAAGACTCATAGCTGTAATTGCTGCCAAAGGTGATTTTAACATGTATTTACTGGTTGAATACTGTACTTATCTAATCAAGATATATAGTGCCCTCAGAAAGTATTTATACCACGGAGGCGCGCACACCACCCACTGCTTCCGAGTATATTACTCGTTAATGTCCGATCTCTAGATAACAAGGTACACGAAATTAGGGCAACGGATGCTTTCCAGAGAGACATCAGTGATTGTAACATATTCTGTTTCACGGAAACATGGCTCTCTCGGGATGGAGTCGGTACAGCCACCTCGATTATTTGTGCGTCGCGCTGCAGGATTAAACATCTCTCCGGGAAGAAGAATTGCGGGGGTGTATGTTTCATGATTACCGACTCATGGTGTAATTGTATTAACATACAGGAACTCAAGTCCTTTTGTTCACCTGTTCAGAATTCCTCACAATCAAATGCCTACCGTATTATCTCCCAAGAGAATTCTCCTCAGTTAATGTCACAGCCGTGTACATCCCCCCTCAAGCCGATACCACGATGGCCCTCAGGGAACTTCACTGGATTTTATGCAAACCGGAAACCATATATCCTGAGACTGCATTTAATGTAGCTGGGTATTTTGACAAAGTCAATTTGAGAACAAGGCTACCTAAATTCTATCAGCATATTGACAGTAGCACTCGCGCTGGAAATACAATGGATCACTGCTACTCTAAATTCCGCAATGCATACAAGGCCCTCCCCCACCCTCCTTTCTGCAAATCTGACCACGACTCCATTCCTATAGGCAGAAACTCAAACAGGATGTACCAGTGCTAAGGACTATTCAACGCTGGTCTGACCAATCGGAATCCACGCTTCAAGATTGTTTTGATCATATGTTCCGGGGAGCCTCAGAGAATAATATTGACAAATACGCTGATTTGGTGAGTGAGTTAATAAGGAAGTGTATAGGAGATGTGGTACCCACTGTGACTATTAAAACCTACCCTAACCAGAAACCGTTATTTCACGAAAAACTGAAAGAGCGAACCACCGCATTTAACCACTGGGACTGGGAATATGGCCGAATACAAACAGTGTAGTTATTCCCTCCACAAGGCAATCAAACAAGCAAAATGTCAGTATAGAGACAAAGTGGAGTCGCAATTCAACGGCTCAGACACGAGGCATATGTGGCAGGGTCTACAGACAATCATAGACAACAAAAGGAAAACCAGCCAATTCACGGACACCGACGTCTTGATTCCAGACAAACTAAACACCTTCTTTGCCCGCTTTGAGGATAATACAGTGCCACCGACGCAGCCCGCTATCAAGGACTGTGGGGTCTCCTTCTCCGTGGCCGATGTGAGTAAGACATTTAAACGTATTAACCCTCGCAAGGCTACCGGCCCAAACGGAATCCCTAGCCGCATTCTCAGAGCATGCGCAGACCAGCTGGCTGGTGTGCTTACGGACATATTCGATCTCTCACTATCCTAGTCTGCTGTCCCCACATGCTTCAAGATGGCCACCATTGTTCCTGTACCCAAGAAGGCAAAGGTAACTGAACTAAAGGACTATTGCCCTGTAGCACTCACTTCTGTCATCATGAAGTGCTTTGAGAGACTAGTCAAGGATCATATCACCTCCACCTTACCTGTCACCCTAGAACCACTTCAATTTACGTACAGCCCCAATAGGTCCACATATGATGAACTCGCCATCACACCGCACACTGCCCTATCCCATCTGGACAAGCGGGATACCTATGTAAGAATGCTGTTCATTGACTATAGCTCAGCATTCAACACCATAGTACCCTCCAAGCTCATCATTAAGCTTGAGGCCCTGGATCTCAACCCCACCCTGTGAAATTGGGTCCTGGACTTTCTGAAGGGCCGCCCCCTAGGTGGTGAAGGTAGGAAACAACATCTCCACTTCGCTGATCCTCAACACTGGGGCCCCACAAGGGTGCGTGCTCAGCCTGTTCACCCATGACTGCGTGGCCATGCACGCCTCCAACTCAATCATCAACAGTAGATGAGACAGCCTACAGGGAGGAGGTGAGGGCACTCGGAGTGGGGTGTCAGGAAAACAACCTCTCACTCAGTATCAACAAAACAAAGGAGATGATCATGGAATTCAGAAAAGTTTGAAGTTCCTTGGCGTACACATCACGAACAAACTGAAATGGTCCACCCTCACAGACAGTGAGGTGAAGAAGGTGCAACAGTGCTTCTTCAACCTCAGTAGGCTGAAGAAATTTGGCTTGTCACCTAAAACCCTCACAAACTTTTATAGATGCACAATTGAGAGCATCCTGTCGGGCTGTATCGCCGCCTGGTACGGCAACTGCACCGCCCACAACTGCAAGGCTCTCCAGAGGGTGGTGCGGTCTGCACAATGCGTCAAACTACCTGTTTTATTTTGGGGTAACTGAGTCCTCAGGTCAATGGAATAGACAGGTTTAATTTTGGGGTAACTGAGTCCTCAGGTCAATGGAATAAACAGGTTATATTTTGGGGTAACTGAGTCCTCAGTTCAATGGAATAGACAGGTTATATTATGGGGGTAACTGAGTCCTCAGGTCAATGGAATAGACAGGTTTTATTTTGGGGTAACTGAGTCCTCAGGTCAATGGAATAGACAGGTTATATTTTGGGGTAACTGAGTCCTCAGATCAATGGAATAGACAGGTTTCATTTTGGGGTAACTGAGTCCTCAGGTCAATGGAATAGACAGGTTATATTTTGGGGTAACTGAGTCCTCAGGTCAATGGAATAGACAGGTTTTATTTTGGGGTAACTGAGTCCTCAGGTCAATGGAATAGACAGGTTTTATTTTGGGGTAACTGAGTCCTCAGGTCAATGGAATAGACAGGTTATATTATGGGGGTACTGAGTCCTCAGGTCAATGGAGTAATTTTCTAAGTATCACTATGAGGTAAATAGGCTAGTTGTGTGGACTATCCCTTTAATTCCCCATTCTCTTCATGCACATTCCCCCATGGGATAATTGTGGTAGTATGTCTGCCACAGCAGGGTGGTGTGAGTGGGTTGGTTAAACAATCAGCATAAAAAATGAACACATACTGTACAGGTCCCACTGCCTTTACACTCACATCCACCATTCTACTGTCAGCAGACAATTAGCTATAATGAACAATAAAGCAATCAAAATAATGTGATAAACGGAAGCTTTTGTTCACCATTCCACTACATGGAACCTGTGAAGCAATCTTTGTTGAGGTCCAGTACATACAGAAAGGAAATGAATTGCTTGATGACCAGTTGTGTAATTGGTCATTGGAGGTTGTGGATGACTATCAACAACGAGTCAATTTGATTGGAGGCAGAACCAATTGAACATGTTGTTGATGACACACCGCTGCACACTCTGTTCTTTACCTCCTGTTGCTGAGTGAATGAGCACTATACCACAACTAGGTGATTCAGAGGGATCAGTCTCAACAGTATAAAGTGGCTTCTTTGTCTCCTTTCCTTAAGGGTGAGTCAGAGGAAGAATCGCAGTAGCTAAAGTGGCTTCCTTGTCTCCTTTCCTTCTGGCTGAGTCAGAGGAAGAATCTCAGTAGTCTAAAGTGGCTTCCTTGTCTCCTTTCCTTCTGGGTAAGTCAGAGGATTAATCTCAGTAGTCTAAAGTGGCTTCCTTCCTGTCCTTGTCTCCTTTCCTTTTTCAGTACAAACTGCCATAACTGGCTAGATGAGAGCTAGCTTCCATCTGCACTGACAGTGACTGAGTTTTCAGATCAGCTTAGATGAAAGAAAGGAGCCAAGGAGAGGAAGCCACTTTAGACCATTGAGACGCACCCTTCGAGCAGAGAGACAGAGACAGAGACAGAGACAGAGACAGAGACAGAGAGACAGGGAGAGGGAGGTAGAGAGAGAGAGACAGGGAGAGGGAGAGGGAGAGGGAGAGGGAGAGGGAGAGGGAGAGGGAGAGGGAGAGGGAGAGGGGGAAGGAGAAGGAGAGAGAGAGAGAGAGGGAGGGAGAGAGACACGGAATGGTTCGATTTGCTTTCTGCACACGGGCACAGGGGCATATAAACCAGATGGGGAAGCTGGATTCAGTACTCTCTTTAGGGGCTCGCCGAGCCATTTGGCTCCGCTCCAAATGGGAAATTTTATCGAGCGGGACGATGTCTGCTGTGGCAAAAAGAAGACACATGAACAAAAACTAAAAAGCAAAGTGGGAAAGCGGGAGAGAGGATTATAAAAATGTTTTAAATAAGCAAATCATCAGCATAGAGTGTCTTATTGGGGCTATTATGACTACTGTGTTTGGGAAATGATTATACCTAAAGCACCACACAAATTGATGAATTTAAGATACTGTAAAACATTTTTATATAGATTCCTTACGACTTCTGTTCAGAGAAATGGATACAGCCTGGGCCAAGTACTGTAGAACCAAAGAGCCAACTGATTGGGATTCCTATAGAAAATGAAGAAAGGCCAGAAAAACTACAACTAGAAATGCAGAAGCCTCCTACTGTATATGGATAGTATTACAAAATACACAGCAGTTCTGGAAATATACAAATGACCTTTTAAATAGGTCAAATAATCAACATATTCAGCAGATTATGCTAAATTACATAATCTGACTAAAAACACAGCTTGTGTTTTTAGTCAGCATCTGTTACCAGGAGATAGATTAACACCCCAAATCAGACATGTCACTTCTGAAAGATTAAACCAACTGATATACTGCCTCTCCTTAATGAAATAGATATCAACAAAAATGGTTTCTTGCAAATAATTTGGTTTTAAATCAAAACCCTACATTATGCTGTTTCACAGAAGAAACTCCACAGCTGGCAATTTCACAATTCATGCAAGTGACGGAACAACGCTTGAACGTGTTGACTGTTTGAAATATCTGGATTTGAGGATAGATTCTGAATTATCTTCTGGAAAGCATATTGATTATATTAGGAAAACAATGACCTATAAACTTAGGTTACAATACGGATCTAAGAGTTGTTATACTGCATCCATTAGAAAGACCTTAGTAACTCAACTGCTGCTTCCTGTCCTGGACTGTAGTGACATCATCTATCAAAACAACCAAGACCTTACTTTATGAATGAGACGTCATTTATAACCATCTTTGCAGATTCCTTCTTGGATGCCGTTATAAGGCATCATTGCACAATGTCTGAATCACTAAATGGACTGGCAATCCCAGATAGAAGACAGCTGCATTGGTACCAATTTATTTGTAGATGTATCAAGCTCAATGTCCCTGTATATATTAAGGACAGCTAACTTTACAACACCCACACTACTGCTTTCCACAACAGCAGCCATTACACATTCCACGGGTACATCATGATGTCGGAGTAAGATCTTTCAGATACAAAGACCCAACTGATTGGAATCATTTACCTAAAGAAATCAGGGCATTAAAATCACACAGTGAATTTAAGAAAGCCCTTTTTCAAAAGTTCAGAACAAACTTTTGTGTTTTTAACTAATAGAACCATCCCCATGTGAAGATATTTGTAAATATGTGTCAGTGGAGGCTGGTGGGGGGGGGGGGGGGGTGAGCGATAGGAGGACGGGCTCACTGTAATGGCTGGAATGGAATACATTGAACGGTATCAAACACATCAAACATATGGAAACCACACGTTTGACTCTGTTCCATTGATTCCATTCCAGCCATTACAACGAGCCTGTCCTCCTATCGCTCCTCCCACCAGCCTCCACTGATATGTGTGTATACATATTATAGGTATTTAGTTGTATTAGTAGTTAAAAATGTTGTTGTTAATAGTTGTAAGCCTATTAGTAGTTGAACAACAACTCTTTCATGCTGTTAATGTCTTTTTATTATTATTATAATAAGAATAATAATTATTTCATTGTTATTATTATTAGACAGTTGTTGCCGTATTACTCTTGTTACTAAGTATATATATATTATAATTGTTTTTAGACACTCTTGAAAACTAAATGGTTCATCTCAAGAGATTTCATCCTCCAAAATGTCAAGTAAATATCTAAATACTGGGAAACACACCAGGCGGCAATTAGCATTGGAGAGGTTGATTGGAGGGGGATTCCACTACCAGCTTGGAGTAGAGGGTGGAACTGCCTAATTAGCAGAACGAGAAGCAGGGATGCTTTTCTAATCAATGTAATCAGATGCAACAGCATAGAACGTGAGTCTATATCCGGAAGTGCCTCAATGTAGTTTAAACCAGAGGTGTATAATACTGGTCCTTAAAGGTGACAGTGTTTGCTGGTTATAGTCAGAGACTGAGTAGCACCTGAGAAACCAAGTGTGTGGTCTCTCGTCAATCAACAAATTACATTTAATAATCAATGAATAAGGAGAACCAGGACAATTGTGAAAGGTTAAGAGTTACATGCTCCTTGTGTAAACACACAGTCTAAATATTTGATATGGAGTGTCATTAACATAGATTATGTTATAAGGCAGTTAAAACTGCCATATATACACTTTCATTGCCAGTTGTATATCCTTGTCCTCCTGCTTATATGGATACGGGGTATATGGATACGGGGTATCCATTTCACAATGCAGTGGACTTGAGGTGGGCTGAGCCGGAGAGCGCTAGCGTTAGGTAAGACTGTTGTTTAATGCATTACGTGTAGTAGCATGCTGAATATAGTGTTACCCTGCTGAGATATGATATCCCCCTAGATAAGGAGTAGTGGGTGGTGGACTTGCAAATGAATTAAAAATAAGGACTGTACCCATTCATTTTTTGATGATACGGAGTGCATAATGCATAGCATGCACACCCCCCTTTCCTCATTATCGGAAAAAAAGAGGGAAGAAGACAAAAAAGGGAGGGGGGGACGGAGAGCTAACCTCGTCGGTAAGACCACAAGAGCTAGCCTCGTCGGTAAGACTACAAGAGCTAGCCTCGTCGGTAAGACTACAAGAGCTAGCCTCGTCGGTAAGACTACAAGAGCTAGCCTCGTCGGTAAGACTACAAGAGCTAGCCTCGTCGGTAAGACTACAAGCGCTAGCCTCGTCGGTAAGACTACAAGAGCTAGCCTCGTCGGTAAGACTACAAGAGCTAGCCTCGTTGGTAAGACTACAAGAGCTAGCCTCGTCGGTAAGACTACAAGAGCTAGCCTCGTCGGTAAGACTACAAGCGCTAGCCTCGTCGGTAAGACTACAAGCGCTAGCCTCGTCGGTAAGACTACAAGAGCTAGCCTCGTCAGTAAGACTACAAGCAATAGCCTCGTCGGTAAGACTACAAGAGCTAGCCTCATCGGTAAGACTACAAGAGCTAGCCTCGTCGGTAAGACTACAAGCGCTAGCCTCGTCGGTAAGACTACAAGAGAGTAAGGGAATTATATACAATTTTTCCCAGTCAGTCAGACAGACATACAGACAGACAGACAGCCAGACAGGGGGAGGGGCAGCAGAACTATCCACTATACATGCCAGCTTCTCAAACAAGCACATACAGTACATGAGTGCTCAGATCCCAGACATTTTACAGCCAGAAATCTGGGAACGACTCCAAAGACATACATTTAGAGAGAAAGAGAGACAACAAGAGACAGAAAGAGAGGGAGAGGTGAAGGATTGGAGGAAAGATGGCCAGGGCGTAGCGTCCCTCGTAAAGCTTGGTGCCCCGCACAATGCGAAGGTTCTCCAGGGGCAGGTAGTCAAACTGGTTCAGAGCTACCAGCACATAGCCTGTCACCTCTCGGATAGACTAGAGGAAGCAGGGAGAGAGAGAAGAAGGTAGAGAGAGAGAGAGAGAGAGAGAGAGAGAGAGAGAGAGAGAGAGAGAGAGAGAGAGAGAGAGAGAGAGAGAGAGAGAGAGAGAGAGAGAGAGAGAGAGAGAGGAAGGGACGGCGGGGTGGCACAGGAGAGAACAGTGAAGATGAGCTGACATTTGAGAGGAGACGGAGAGAGAAAGGAGAGAAATCCCACTTTCTCCTTATTTCCTGGTGAGGTGGCTGGAATCAAAGACATCACACTGATTTACTAGCAGAAGATGTCACCGTGCCCTGAATACTTTGAGGTCCTTCAGAGTCCTTTATCACTGTACCCAGACTAGCTTTACTAAACTCTACTTACAAAGTTGATGTATGAGCAAGGTGGATCACATATTTAACGCTCCCGTGTGGCGCAGCGGTCTAAGGCACTGCATCTCAGTGCTTAGTTGTGATACTACGGCTGTGTGATTCTGTCCTAATATGACCACCATACACACCATGAACACATTATTCTGTCCTAATATGGACACCATACACACCATGAAAGCATGATTCTGTCCTAATATGGACACCATGGACACCATACACACCATGGATGCATGACGCTGTCCTAATATGGACACCGTATTGCCACTGTGAGTCTCAGATCACCTCTCTAACTGATGCAGCTGAAGGTCTCTACTCTCCACTCTGCTCTCTTCCAGGGGACATACTCATAATGCCCAGAGCACAGCAGAGAAACACAGTCTGATCCAGCTGAAGGTCTCTACTCTCCACTCTGCTCTCTTCCAGGGGACATACTCATAATGCCCAGAGCACAGCAGAGAAACGCAGTCTGATCCAGCTGAAGGTCTCTACTCTCCACTCTGCTCTCTTCCAGGGGACATACTCATAATGCCCAGAGCACAGCAGAGAAACACAGTCTGATCCAGCTGAAGGTCTCTACTCTCCACTCTGCTCTCTTCCAGGGGACATACTCATAATGCCCAGAGCACAGCAGAGAAACACAGTCTGATCCAGCTGAAGGTCTCTACTCTCCACTCTGCTCTCTTCCAGGGGACATACTCATAATGCCCAGAGCACAGCAGAGAAAGGCAGTCTGATCCATGCTAAGAGAAAAGGGCCAAAACCAATAGAAGTACATTTAAAAGATTCAAGGCTACAGTCTAGTGGTGAATGCTGCATAATCGACCTGTCCTTTTACTTTACGTAAGAGAGAGACAGAGAGATATAGAGAGATGCCGATTCACGACATGGTGTGGGCAAAGGTGGTAGAATTCACACAAAGTAATGATTCACCTGGACTGGGCACTTTCTCAGCCTCTTTATGTGTCTCATCCTCCCTGTGGTGAGCCATCATTCCAAGGTACGTCAGCAGGAGGGCTATCAGACAGCCTATAGGGAGGAGGTCAGAGACCTGGCTGTGTGGTGCCAGGACAACAATCTCTCCCTCAAAGTGATCAAGACAAAGGAGATGATTGTGGACTACAGGAAAAGGAGGACCAAGCACGCCCCCATTCTCATTGACAGGGCTGCAGTGGAGCAGGTTGTGAGCTTCAAGTTCCTTGGCGTCCACATCACCCACAAACTAACATGGTCCAAGCACACCAACACAGTCGTGAAGAGGGGACGACAAAACCTAATCCCCCTCAGGAGACTGAAAAGATTTGGCATGGGTCCTCAGATCCTCAAAAGGGTCTACAGCTGCACCATCGAGAGCATCCTGACTGGTTGCATCACCGCCTGGTATGGCAACTACTCGGCCTCCAACCGTAAGGCGCTCCAGAGGGTAGTGAGTACGGCCCAGTACATCACTGGGGCCAAGCTTCCTGCCATCCAGGACCTCTATACCAGGCAGTGTCAGAGGAAGGCCCTAAAAATTGTCAATGACTCGAGCTACCCTAGTCATAGACTGTTCTCTCTGCCACCGCATGGCAAGCAGTACCAGAGTACCAAGTCTAGGTCCAAGAGGCTTCTAAACAGCTTCTACCCCCAAGCCATAAGACTGTGAACAGATAATCAAATGGCTACCCAGTCTATTTACATTGCCCCCCTCTTCTACACTGCTGCTACTCTCTGGTATTATCTATGCATAGTCACTTTAATAACTCTACCTACATGTACATATTACCTCAATTAACTCGACTAACCGGTACCCCCTGTATTTGTTGTAGGTATTTTTTTAAACTGCATTGTTGGCTTGTAAGTAAGCATTTCCCTGTAAGGTCTACTACACCTGTTGTATTCGGCACATGTGACAAATACAATTTGATTTGATTTGATTATGACAGCAAAAACTTTTTAAATAAAGTGTATTGTAATAAAAATAAAAGCTTTTCTTCCTTAGAATTGTGATCATATCATACATACACACATTTGTTGATTGTGAGAACCTTATTTTGCGACCAAGTTACAGACCACTTCAAGGCTCTTGCTCGCCTCCCGCTAATCTCCTTTGAAAGAGCTGTCTGTGTTACACATGAGTCTCAGACTGCAGTCCATCTACCAACCAATAAAAGCTTATCTAAGCTTCTATTATGTATGATAATGCATTGCCTACTGGTTATAACCAGACTGGTTATGCATTGCCTACTGGTTATAAACAGACACCACAGACTGATGACTTATTAGTCTGGGTATAACCAGACACCACATACACCTGACTTAATAGACTGGTTATAAACAGACACCACTGACACCTGACTTAAGAGACTGGTTATAAACAGACACCACTGACACCTGACTTAAGAGACTGGTTATAACCAGACACCTGACTTAAGATACTGGTTATAACCAGACACCTGACTTAATAGACTGGTTATAACCAGACACCACTGACACCTGACTTAAGAGACTGGTTATTAGCAGACACCTGACATAATAGACGGGTTATAACCAGACACCACAGACATCTGATTTAATAAACTAGTTATAACCAGACACCACAGACACCTGACTTAATAGACTGGTTATAACCAGACACCACAGACACCTGACTTAATAGACTGGTTATAACCAGACACCTGACTTAATAGACTGGTTATAACCAGACGCCAAAGACACCTGACTTAATATACTGGTTATAACCAGACACCACTGACACCTGACTTAGGCGACGGGTTATAACCAGACACCACAGACACCTGACTTAATAAACTGGTTACAACCAGACGCCACAGACACCTGACTTAATAGACTGGCTATAACCAGACACCACAGACACCTGACTTAATAGACTGGTTATAACCAGATACCCGACTTAATAGACTGGTTATAACCAGACACCACATACACCTGACTTAATAGACTGGTTATAACCAGACACCTGACCTAATAGACTGGTTATAACAGGACACCACTGACACCTGACTTAAGAGACTGGTTATAACCAGACGCCACAGACACCTGACTTAATAGACTGGTTATAACCAGACACCTGACTTAATAGACTGGTTATAACCAGACACCACTGACACCTGACTTGATAGACTGGTTATAACCAGATACCACAGACACCTGACTTAATAGACTGGTTATAACCAGACACCCGACTTAATAGACTGGTTATAACCAGACACCACTGACACCTGACTTAATAGACTGGTTATAACTAGGCGCCACAGACACCTGACTTAATAGACTGGTTATAACCAGACACCTGACTTAATAGACTGGTTATAACCAGACACCACTGACACCTGACTTAAGAGACTGGTTATTAGCAGACACCTGACTTAATATACGGGTTATAACCAGACACCACAGACATCTGATTTAATAAACTAGTTATAACCAGACACCACAGACACCTGACTTAATAGACTGGTTATAACCAGACACCACAGACACCTGACTTAATAGACTGGTTATAACCAGACACCTGACTTAATAGACTGGTTATAACCAGACACCACTGACACCTGACTTAAGAGACTGGTTATTAGCAGACACCTGACTTAATAGACGGGTTATAACCAGACACCACAGACATCTGATTTAATAAACTAGTTATAACCAGACACCACAGACACCTGACCTAATAGACTGGTTATAACCAGACACCACAGACACCTGACTTAATAGACTGGTTATAACCAGATACCGCTGACATCTGACTTAAGAGACTGGTTATAACCAGACACCTGACTTAATAGACTGGTTATAACCAGACACCACAGACACCTGATTTAATAAACTAGTTATAACCAGACACCACAGACACCTGACTTAATAGACTGGTTATAACCAGACACCGCTGACATCTGACTTAAGAGACTGGTTATAACCAGACACCTGACTTAATACGCTAGTTATAACCAGCCACTGTAGTGAACAACCTAATTGATTAATAAAAAAAAGTGTCAAGCAGATAGACAGACATGTCTCTACATGTATAGACTGGTTATAACCAGACACCACTGTCAAGCAGATAGACAGACATGTCTCTACATGTATAGACCTGCGTGTGCTTCATACGCTGCTGCATGACTAGCTTCATTCCTCTTCAATGTAACTAAATGTTTTATTCCTCTTAAATGTAACTAAATGCATTATTCCTCTGCAATGTAACTAAATGTTTTATTCCTCTTAAATGTAACTAAATGCTTTATTCCTCTTAAATGTAACTAAATGCATTATTCCTCTTCAATGTAACTAAATGTTTTATTCCTCTTCAATGTAACGAAATGCTTTATTCCTCTTCAATGTAACTAAATGTTTTATTCCTCTTCAATGTAACTAAATGCTTAATTCCTCTTAAATGTAACTAAATGTTTTATTCCTCTTCAATGTAACTAAATGTTTTATTCCTCTTCAATGTAACTAAATGCTTTATTCGTCTTCAATGTAACTAAATGCTTTATTCCTCTTCAATGTAACTAAATGCTTTATTCCTCTTCAATGTAACTAAATGTTTTATTCCTCTTCAATGTAACTAAATGCTTTATTCCTCTTCAATGTAACTAAATGCTTTATTCCTCTTAAATGTAACTAAATGCTTTCCTTCTGGTCAAAATAGTTAGACATTTCTGAGATGTAGTCACTTTGGAGGACACCAGCTATTGGACCCAGTACAAATCTGAAATATTTTATATGATGCATTTCCTATTCAACAAAACTGTATGAATGAGGCTTGAAATCCCTTATATGCTTTCTAAATATATTATAATCCAACTATAAAACCACTATAAGATTTCCCATTCATTATAACTGTAAAATACATATTCATATTTTCAGTGGTAGAGAAATTGTGCATCTTTTCTAAAGGTCTCTCTTGATCAAAATGTTTGCCCCCACCGCTGTGAACGTCACACAGAGCGTCACACAGAACGTCCCACAGAACTTCACACAGAACGTCACACAGGTCTTCCTCTGTGTGACACAGAACGTCACACAGGTCTTCCTCTGTGTGACACAGAACGTCACACAGGTCTTCCTCTGTGTGACACAGAACGTCACACAGGTCTTCCTCTGTGTGACACAGAACATCACACAGGTCTTCCTCTGTGTGACACAGAACGTCCCACAGAGCATCACACAGAACGTCACACAGAGCATCACACAGAGCATCACACAAAGCTCTAGATTGGCTTCCTGAATTCGTTAAGAACTCTCCTTTCATCTCATATCCGTCTACGACAACCAGAAAGTGTTTTTTGTTTAAAATCTATAAATTACTTTGATAAAGTTGGCTATAAATCTATCTCTGAATGTGTTAGAGTGACAAAAACAAGACCCACTGTAAGGATTGCAGGCATGTGCTTCGCCAGTTGCTGTGACGTCAGGTTCAGCCAGGAGTTGATGGACAGTTGCAAGAGCAAATGAAACGATAGGAGGGACAGCCCAGCTTCAAGTGGCATCAGATTTCACATTCTACGTGAAACAGGCAGAAGAGATATACAGGGCTACTGCTCAATGCAAACCATTTCAATCTGCAGTGTCTACAGATCAACTTATAAGAGGAAATGTCAGTCGGAACCGGTACCAGAACCATGCAGGTCCTCTAAAGGGGACTTTACATCTATTAAATGAATATAGAATTCCATTCCTCTTTTTATTTGTTATTGCTTTATTGAGAGAATACAGATAGAGATGAGGAGGCAGACGCAGGGATTGAACCCCGGTCTCTGGGATGAGATACATTCGATAGCTCCAGGTGTGTGACTACTAGGCCACAGTCTCTACAACTATCTTTAATTCATCTTGGCTACAGAACATGCCACGTCATGGGCCATCCATTGTGACTCACAGTTCAAACTACTCCATGAAACAACCTAGTATCCGAGCCGTCGACTCTGTAAACAGAAAAGTTAATTAACTGAAACACGTGGCTTTTTCCCGAGCCATTTCATCTCCCTGCACAAAAGAGCGTCCGACTTAATTTGTCTAAATATGAAACTCGGGTGCAAAAAATTATATTAAAAGAGCGGGGTATTAAATTGGCTTCAGCTGTGGGTGGGTGTAACGGTAGGAAACTCTCTGCCACATTCTCCTCCTTCCTTAACCCTCCACCTTCTCCCCCTCCCTCCTAAGGCTCTGTGGACCACTTTGTCTACCACTTTGAAAAGAAGGTCGACAACATCCGCTTTCCATTTACTCTGTCTATTGAGTCCACTGGTCCCACTCACACAGAACTACCCTACGCCTTGACCTCTTTCTCCCCTCTGTCTCCAGATGAAATCCTGTGACTAGTGATGTCCGGCCCCCTGACAACCTGCCCACTCAACCCCTTTCAATCTTCCCTTCTTCAGACTATCTCTGGAGATCTTTGCACATTCCTCACTTCCCTCATCAACTCATCCCTGACCACTGGCTGCGTCCCCTCCCCTCCTCAAGATACCAACATACAAACCCTCTACAGACCGGTATTCCTTCTTTCTTTTCTTTCCAAACTCTGACCAACTCTCTCGCTATCACTCCCAGAATGATCTTCTTGACCCTAACCAGTCAGGCTTCAAGACTGGTCACTCAACCGAGACCGCTCTCCTCTGTGTCACGGATGTTCTCCGCACTGCCAAAGCTGACTCTCTCTCTCTGTTCTCATCCTCCTAGATCTATCTGCTGCCTTGGACAACCGTGAACCATCAGATCCTCCTCTCAACCCTCTCAGGGCTGGGTGTCTCAGGCTCTGCACATTCTTGGATTGCATCATTCATGGCGGGCCACTCCTACTAGGTGACGTGGAGAGGATCTGTGTCTGCCCAACATGCTCTCGCTACTGGTGTCTCCCAGGGCTTGGTTCTAGGCCCTCTCAATTGGTCTCTATTCACTTGGCTCCGTCATATCCTCACATGGTCTCTCCTATCATTGTTATGTGTATGACACTCAACTACCTTCCCCCTTCTGAGACCCAGGTGGCGACTCACATCTCTGCTTGGATGTCAGGCCACCATCTCAAGCTCAACCTCGACAAGACAGAGATGCTCTTCCTCCCGAGGAAGGCCTAGCCACTCCAAGACCTCTCCATCACGGTTGACAACTCAACAGTGTCCCCCTCCCAGAGTGCAAAGAATCTTGGCGTGACCCTGGACAACACCCTGTTGTTCTCTGCAAACATCAAACCAGTGACTGCAGATTCATGCTCTACAATATCTGCAGAGTATGACCTTACCTCACACAGGAAGCAGCGCAGGTCCTAATCCAGGTACTTGTCATCTCCTGTCTGGACTACTGCAACTCACTGTTGGCTGGGCTCCCCACTTGTGCCATCAAACCCCTGCAACTTACGCCGCAACCCACCTGGTGTTCAACATTTCCAAATTCTCCCATGTCTCCCCCCTCTTCCGCACACTGGCTTCCAGTCGAAGTTCACATCCACTACAAGACCATGGTGCTTGCCTACGGAGCAGCCAGGGGAACTGCCCCTCCCTACTTTCAGGCTAGGCTTAAACCCTACACCCCAAACCGAGCACTCTGTTCTGCCACCTCCGGTCTCTTGGCCCTCCCATCCTGACGGGAGGTCAGCTCCCGCTCCAGTCAAAGCTGTTCTCTGTCCTGCCACCTCCGGTCTCTTGACCCTCCCATCCTGACGGGAGGTCAGCTCCCGCTCCAGTCAAAGCTGTTCTCTGTCCTGCCACCTCCGGTCTCTTGACCCTCCCATCCTGACGGGAGGTCAGCTCCCGCTCCAGTCAAAGCTGTTCTCTGTCCTGCCACCTCCGGTCTCTTGACCCTCCCATCCTGACGGGAGGTCAGCTCCCGCTCCAGTCAAAGCTGTTCTCTGTTCTGCCACCTCCGGTCTCTTGACCCTCCCATCCTGACGGGAGGTCAGCTCCCGCTCCAGTCAAAGCTGTTCTCTGTCCTGGCATCCCAACGGTGGAACCCCCTTCCCCCTGACGCTAGGACAGCAGAGTCCCTGCCCACCATCCGAAGAAAAAAACTACAATTTCAAAGAGTATCTTAACTAATCCCACTAACCCCCCATAACAAAAATAAATATAATAAATATCACCCTTGCCTTTCGTGAACTAACACTCGCACTTGACCTTTAGCCTACTAGCGCTGACTTTTCTGATAGCTACTATCAGAAAAGTGGTGTCCCACCTAGCTACCTTTAGATGAATGCACTAACTATAAGTCACTCTGGATAAGAGCATCTGCTAAACAACAAACATTTTAAATGTGTGAAGCCAAGGTTGAACACAACCATTTATTTAAAAAGAAATGTCAGAGGATTCTTCTATTCCATGACATTATAATACATTTTCTGTGTATTCTGAAACTATTCCGCCACTTAGCAGAATTAAAGATTCTACATTATTACAATTTGCTTGGTTTCGTAAAAGCACAATCCGTGAGACCCACTGCTGTTCAATGGTAATTTGTACAGCCATTGGTTTTGAAGAGTATAAACACCTTATGGGCATAAGCTGCCTTAGGCTACAATAACCTCATATTTAACTCTCTTTTAATGCTTTACAATATATATTGTACACCTTTCATGAAAATATCTAGGACTGACAGTCTTTGCATCCATAGCTCAGTCAATGGATATGATAGTGGTATTATTCCCCCAGCCCCATCCCTCAGCACAGCATGGAGAATATAGTCATCATTCCCCAAGCCCCATACCTCAGCACAGCATGGAGAACAGAGTTATCATTCCCCCAGCACCATACCTCAGCAAACCATGGAGAACAGAGTTATCATTCCCCCAGCACCATACCTCAGCAAACCATGGAGGCCAGAGTTATCATTCCCCCAGCACCATACCTCAGCAAACCATGGAGAACAGAGTTATCATTCCCCCAGCCCCATAACTCAGGCACAGGCCTGGAGAACAGAGTTATCAGTCCCCAGCACATACCTCAGCAAACCCATGGAGAAACAGAGTTATCATTCACCCCAGGCCCCATAACTCAGCACAGCATGGAGAACAGAGTTATCATTCCCCCAGTCCCAGCCCTCAGCAACCCATGGAGGCCAGAGTTATCATTACCCCCAGCAACCATACCTCAGCAAAACCATGGAGAACAGAGTTATCATTTCCCCCAGCCCCATCAACTCAGGCACTAGCATGGGAAACAGGAGTTATCATTCACCCCCAGCACCATACCCTCAGCAAACCATGGAGACAACAGGAGTTATCATTCCCCCAGCAGCCCCATAACTCAGTCAGCAGCATGGAGAACAGAGTTATCATTCCCCCAGTCCCATCCCTCAGCAAACCATGGAGGCCAGAGTTATCATTCCCCAGCACCATACCTCAGCAAATGTGAACCATGGAGACAAGAGTTTCATGCCCAGCCCCATACCTCGCACAGATGGAGAACAAGTTATCATTCCCCCCAGGCCCCATACCTCAGCACAGGCATGGAGAACAGAGTTTATCATTTCCCCCAGCCCCATAACTCAGCA